>NC_046166.1:48513235-48703235 GCF_011064425.1 Rattus rattus | reverse complement strand
TACTTTTTGATCTCTGCAAGGTCATTGTATGGAGTTTCTCTAAATACATCTGAACACGAACCCAACTTTACTGAGTGTCTGGTTATTCTTTCAGATGACAGTTCTTCAAACGCTTTAGACTTAAAACGTTATTATTCGCAGTTTGAAGCAGCTTGCCCGCATTCCTATAACTGTTCCTGGAACAGTTGAATGACTTAAATTTATTTGGACATCTTAATTTATGAATGCCCAGTACATTGTTGTATAGATTTCAGGTTTAAAAATTTAATTGTAAGGTTGTCTGGTGATTTTAACTCATTCCAAATAATACATAAATTACAGCTCTAAGTGTTTAACTTCCCATTTATTTCTCTGTCTATTAGGTGAATTGTTGTATTTCCCTAAGTGCAAATATTCTAATAATATTTTCCCAACGACCTACAAGTGGAAACTTTCAGATGCATAAACACTGAAAAGGAAGCAGATCTGCTTCAATTGAACAATTCTCCCTGATTTGGTATTTTAATCTAGTTTTTCATTTGCAAAGAGAGTTCTGTGATGACAGAAAATAAAAAATGACATTCCATAATTCTTCTATTCACATTTTCCAAGCCTGTGAAGGAAACAAAGTCACCTTGTCAAAAAGATTCAGCAGCTTATTAAAGTATGTAGAACTCTGTGTATGCTGTTTTCTAAACATTTACCAACACCATGAGTGGAGCTGCATGCAAATAAAGAATGCTGTCAGCACAGTTACCTAATGGGTGACAGTCTTCTAGGAATCCCAGCTCCTCTGATGAACCATAGCACTAGATTTTCATTGGAAGGAATAGATGTACAACATCATGTTTTTATTGTTTACTCTCTCCTTTCCTGTTCATTAGGTAGGGCCAGTATAATTTCATTATGATTTGCCCCAATCAGTGTCTTCTAACTCAACAACGAGAGCATTGTATGATGCCTGCTTTAATCCATCTTGAAAAATATTTCAGGGTCAAGAGAGCTTCATGTGCTTTTGTCTGTGTAGCAGGTACCAGTTACACCAACAGACGCAATAAATAGCCTCCCCTCACAAATGGCTTATTTCTGATTGGAGAATGAAATGAATGGAGGGAAATCATTGGGGAAGTACAACCATTGTAGAAATGTTTTATAGCTTGGGCCTTAGGAGGTAGAATCAGAAGGAAGACTTCAACAGAAGATATAGAGGACAGAGTTTAACATGGAATGTAAGATCTTAAGTTAGATGAAAAATTTCCAGGTAGATATACTGAATTGTTTCAGAACAGCTTTACGGACATGTTGGTCCTTAGATAGTCTCTTCTTTGTGCTGAGGTTAAAGAGGACTAATGTTGGATATTTTGCTTCTTTCCACATTCCCTCTAAATTTCTTTTCTACTTAACAAATAGGATAGATATTGGTTTGGGTAGAGCAGATTCTGGCTGTATCTACCGAGGATTTGACTGTCCTCTGGTTTCTTCTGTTAAATAAAGAATAAATACCAAACTCAAATGAAGTTACCTGAGTAACTTCAGAGATCTGCTTCCTTGTACAGAGCTCTCATTTTAAAGCTTCCTACTTATTCTTATGAAAGGATTTACAAGGCTTGGGTAAATGGTTGATAATGTACCTGCAACGCAAGCGTGGAGATGACTTCAGATCCTAGCCTAAAGAGCTAGGTCTGATGTCACAGCCAGGTTGGAGAAGTAGAGACAGGTAGATCTCCAGAGCTCATTGGCCAGACATTTGAGACAATCAGTGAACATTCAGATCAGTGGCAGATCATATTTAAAGCCAAAACTAAACAAAACAAAACCAAACCCCTACAATGGAATACCGTAGAGGAGTGAACATAACAATAGCATCTAATCTCTATACGTGTGTCCATAGCTGTACATGCACAAAAACACATTCATGATCAGTAGAAAGGGCTCATGAGCAAGCATGTACCAAATGTGGGACCTGTGGGGGAAATGTGGGACCTGTGAGGGAAGTGTGGAGACCTGTTGAATTTGTTTCCACATTAGGTTTACTCTCCTAGGTATTCAGTCTTATCCATGAGTCAACTTTCCATATTTAAGTTTTGATGGTTTCTGCCGATGATATTGCTTTTAGGGAATACTGCTTGCTATATCTATTTCTGGTTTATGATACATTATTATGGAATCCATATTATAGAATATTAAATGGTTACCATTAAACATTCTCTTTGTTATTAAAGATACCCTGGAAATGATGATCTTGCAGTCATTGAATGTGCCACATGACTTGTCACATTTCAACAACCACTGTAAAGGTCATTTAGAGTTTGTCCTAATTACATCCTAAGGCAGGGTTTAGTATAAAACTTCTGAACTTGTCATCTGTACATTGACCTGGTAGGTAGACAGTGGCTTAAAAGATTACTTAGAGAGTTCAAACAATATAAACACAGCAGTGGCTAATTCCAGTATTATTTTTGAGCACTATGTCACCCTAGGTAAATTTATTCTGTTAAAAATTAAATATCTTTGTGTTTAGGTAGGGAGAAGCATTGTTCACTCTTAATAATTAAGTAAATTGGCATATATTACCAGTTGAGCCCCTATTAATGTGAAGTGCCAATCAATATTAATGGTATTATTTATAAAGTCCAAATATTTAGTTCACCATTCTCCCTACAATGATTTTATAAATATTTACTTCTCCTAAAAATGTACATGAGTGATTTCCTCCATCAGTAACACGGGCATCTTCAGCAACTTCAGAGAGTAGCTTTTTGTTCACTCTGAACATTGCCTATTATCCATCAAGATAGTTCACCCATCCTGAACTGTCCTTCCATATTCCAAAATCCATCCATTTCCCTCTTCTCTGATAAATTATCTGTGTGGAACTTGAGTGTGAAAGAGAAACAAGAATTTTTGCAGCCATTGCCATGATGATTGTATACATCTGTACGAGCAATGGTCACCCAACAATTAACAAGACTCTATGACATGTCATAGATACAAAATCTATAAGCAATGAAGAAGCTGTGATCTCTCTCTCTCTCTCTCTCTCTCTCTCTCTCTCTCTCTCTCTCTCACACACACACACACACACATTGTATATTAAAACTAAGTATAATTTATCTCAAATTTATAATTTCATGGTCCCTTTGCCATCTTAACTTTATTTAATTTCCTCTTTTAGTGTGTGTGTGTGTGTGTTCACATGCATGCACCTAATATTGAGGAAGCAATTATTTATTAACCAGTTTGATACTAAAGAGTTAAGTAATATGTCTTGTCCTCACTATGCAATATGAGAGTCAGGGGAAGGCGGCTGTCAATCAGAACTCAGTACATTTGATTCCACAGCTGATGTTTTCCCTAGTAAGTCCTGTTGTTTCCACAGTATCTTTGCATTGCAAAGAATCAGGTTGACTTAGTCATAAATTACTAGATCTATATTCAATATATAATTTTGATTATGGACTAGAGACAATCTCTAGAAAGCAAATGAACATTCAGTGATGACATGTCACTTGCATAGAGAAGATATTTCATAAAAGGGCTTATTTACAATGGCTTTGAAAAAGGATGATTGCAAGGAAGGTTTTGGATGGGGAAAAAAGGCCATTAAGCAACTGATGGCCCTAGATGGACTTAATATGTTCGTGGAGACTGAAAAACACAGAGCAAAAGGACCCCGAGACTTCCTATCTCCCACAAGGGCATGAGTGAGTACTGTGCATCTTCCATAGATGGGTGGAAAATGCATGGATTCTGAGTCAGTCTGAGAAGTATACACCATTGAACCTGTTTCTTACCAACACAAAATAACTCTTCTGACAAAATGACTACATGAATCTTTTACCATGAGGGAGCAGATGGAGTTCTAGGAAGGCACAAAAGCAATATCAAATTGAGTTTCAATAAGCAGTGACCAGGAAGGGTGTGGCTTCTGATCATACTCCAAGAAGTTCTGATCTATGAAGAGAATGCTTGTGCAATTATATATCAATGGCCTTAATGTGTGTAGTGGTTTCAATAAGAATGATGCCCATAAGCTCCAGTATTTAAATATTTTTCCCAAGCCTGGGGGCGGGGGGCAGGATATTGAGGCAAGGTTAGAGGGTGCAGCCCTTTAGGAAGAAGTATGTCATTAGAATAGGCTTTAATGTCTGCCCACTGCTAGCTTGTCCTCTATGCTTCCCACTTGTGGATGAGTCCTTAGAATGTGCTCTAGCTCTCATGCCTGCAGATTACTGCCATGCTTCCCCACATGACAGACTACTGTCCTTCTGAAACAATAAGTCTGATGAAATTCCTTATAATGCAAGTTGCCTTGATCATGGTGTTTTATCACTGCAACAGAAAAGTAACTAATAGAATGTGGGGTACAAGTTTGTTTTAGTAAATTTGAAACTTTATATGTCAAATAGGAAAATTCTACTACTCCAAAGTGTTTCTTTTAAGTCAATTAAATTCAGAATTACACAAAACAAAGATGCGCTATTTTACCTGTGAATAGGGTTTGTAGCATATTTATTCCTTTAACAGATAGAATTCTATGCCTGCTATGTCCCAGAGTTCTCAGAGTTAAGAGAGTAGAATGGTAGACAAACCCATACGCATATGAAACCACAGTACCCTATTGCAAGTCTGGAAAAGTGTTGCTGGACCTCTGCTACTCATCGCCTACCAAAAACCTGGCAAAGGTTTCAGATAAACCACCTTCACCTCCAGTCCAGTCATATTTACACAATCAGGGCAAATTCAATCATTAAGAAGCCACCAGGAAAATGTCATTTTGTATTACAATTTTAATCTGATATTTTTTCACCACTTGCTAAAAACTACCATGCACCAGATTAGTCAATATCTTATGATAAGACTCCATTGTCCTAGCATTTTTCACGACAAATTCTTTTTCTCTGGAAGGCACAGTTTTAGTTGCTAAGGAACCAAATGTCACAGCCATGGCTATCTAGCAGAACCATATGTGTGCATTGCCATTATAATTATGAGATAGCTACTGCAAAAATGTAAACCATGTCCATTAAAAGTAAGAGGAAATTAATTTCCTCACCAGCTTCAGACTTAACATTAAGTCTGATCCCCCCACACACACACATACACACCCAGAATGAATCCTTATCTGAAAAGGGCTTCATATATTAGTTTACCACTCTGCTTCTGTAGACAAAACAACTCTAGCACATAGATGCCTAAAAGTTTTCTATTAAAGAAATAGTGGTACTTGTTCATACTTGTACCCAAAAGCACAGGGATGTCTGTAAGACACTACAAGGTGAGTATCCTAGGAAACATAAGTAGGATGTCCTTAGAAAAGAATAAGGGGGAATATTATATTCATCATATTCTCAGTCCCAGTTCTGGGTGTACTCATAGCAGCTGAATATGTAGAACTTAGTTCAGGGCCATTTAATTTTATTTGTCATAAATTATATTTGTCCAAAAACCATGACTAATTACAACTAGAGTTAAAGAAAAAGCTCTTTTGTTTAATAATGTTGCCACTATATCTGATCTTTGGAGAGCCAGTCCATGTTCTTAAAGCTTAGAATTTCCATATCTTAAGGAGTTTTTCTCTTAACATGATCAGTATAATTTTCTACATCCCATGTCACCATGTCACTTGGACTTTACTTAATAAGGACTTTATTTCTTCTGCCCAGGTAACATGAAACACCAGCTGCCAGCATCTTGGAGATGGTGGAATGAAAACTGATATGTAATCAGAAAATTGAAGTCCACAGGGTCGATGTCACAGATCTTGGCAATCTTAGATATAAATTACTTCATAAGCACTTTATATTTATTTGACCTCCTATCTCATTTTGTTCTATAGTGTACATATCTGTATAACTTTTAAGCTTCTTCTGTTATTTTTCCATTTCCTTCTAGTTCAAAAATTTACTTCTTTTATAATTCAATGCAGCTTTTTTCCAAACAGCATGCTTTGCCATGTTCTTTTATTTACCTGTTTGTTTATTTTATTGAATCATGCTAGGCTTTTGTGGAAATATTATTCATCTCAACATGTTGACATCTATCCCTTAGAAGAAAGAATCAGCTTCAGTCAGTTTCCAGACAAAATAGATGCATATGGAGAAACACAACTTTTAATTATTTATTTTCCCAGCATTTTCTAGTATAGTACATCAACTATTCTATTAAGTCCACATTCCACCCTCTGTTTATAATCTCTTCACTCACTATGTAGTTTGACAAAGCAAGAGAAATCAGAGTTACCTAGCATGGCCAACTCTCATGACTATTAAATGCTCCTCTGAGTTTTATGATTACTTTGTACTTTATTTTCAAAGTTCTGCACTGGGTTACAGGACATCTGTTGATCTATCACTTTATTCTCCACATATGGCCAATTCCTTTCAGGCTTTCTGGCTTCTCTGTGAAGGTGTGCTAATATATTCTCTTTTTTCCTGTGCTGATTGACTGTTAGGTAGTCCAGTGACAAAGTTGATCAAAAACGTCACAAAATTTTACAATATAACTTGATAAGAAAGTATTCTCAGGGCTTAAAATTTGTCCATAAAGTTATACTATATTGATGAATAGTGGAGTGAACAAGGCCAAGCTATGATGCCATTGATTTCTTTGAAAGCCCTGATCTGCTATGTGTACAAATGGAAATAATGTAGCTTCTACATTGCTACCCTCCTAGAGAATGACTATAGAGACACCAGGGCTTATAATGATATGATAAGACAGTAAGATACTTAGACAACATGGCTCAGAAATTTGTGTCACTCGTGGAAGATAAAAGACATATCTTTATTCTTCTGCCTGCTCACAACTGAATCAAATGGCTAGAGGAAAATGAGCAGATAAACCCCTGAAGAGCAGCGGGCATGGAAAAGGTCCAGGACTGTGGAGCTAAAGCATCTTCTTCCTCTACTCCATCTGCTCCATTAGGGCTTGGGAATTGGCGAGCACATCAGAAGCTTTCAAACTCTTAGAAATATCAGTGATGAAAAAGGATGTAGAAAATTAACTAAATGCAATATTTGAAAAAAAATATTAGCTCTGATGAGGAAGAGAACTAAAGGTCATCAAAATTCAAAAGAACGCACCGTTAGTCACTTTCTTCACAGGACAATGACTAAATTGTATACTAGGGATTTATATCTGCAATAATATATAATTACACATGAATGTTTAGAATGTAAAACAAGTGAATGTTTAACATTTCAGGAAGAAATATTTTGGAAGGCTGAGAAATATTTTTGTTAGCTGACTATGTCCTTGACTTTCAATATAGTTTTGAAGAATTTTGCTCAGATATTTTATATGTATGAATTTATCAATAGATTTTCAGTTTTAAAGGAAACTTGGGTGGAAGAAGATTGTAAACAACTACTCATTTGCATTACAATCCTCAGAGTATTTTTCCTTTTAAATTATATAGGATTAATTTAGAATAAACTTATATAAAACAGTAACAAATGCATAATATTCTAAGTTATACTTTAATATCTGTTTATTTATGACCTTAATAAATATCATTTGGTTAGGCTATCATAAGTTAATTCAATTAAATTAAAACTATATTGCAATATAAGAACAATACAATTATGCAATATAAGAACAATACAATTAATCATCCCTTAAGCCCTAACATGGAGTCTCAGGAAAAACAAAGTGTTAAGTGTCTCACAATAGATAATTTCCCTTTGATTTTTGAAAACACAGTAGCTATTAAACTTGATATAGATCATCTTGAAGCTGTCTTCTAACTATAATACTATAAATTATTCAATGGATATGTCTGTGTGCAATGTTCATTGTTGAAGGAATATGTCTACTACATGAGGATTGATGGTTGACTAATCATGTTAAATCTAATTCAACTAAATGTTTTGAACCTCAAAACTGACCTCAGATATTTTTCACTCCCTGGTCTAACCTTGTTCCTCCCAAAAATAAAGAAAAATACAAAACAAGATAAGAAAATAATTGGGGAGGGGTGAGAAATATCCATGTCCTGTGGTGATTTTCTTTTCTTTTCTTTCTTTCTTTCTTCCTTCCTTTCTTTCTTTCTTTCTTTCTTTCTTTCCTTCCTTCTTTCGTTCTTTCTTTCTTTCTTTCTTTCTTTCTTTCTTTCTTCCTTTCCTTCTTTTTGTTGTTCATTTGTTTGTTTGCTATTGGGCAAAATATTTCCCAGGAAGAGTACTTAAGGTAAAAGTCCCATAGAAAGCTATTCCAAAATCATACTTGTCCAAAATAGCACTTCTCATATGGAACCCTAGGTCAGATAGATATTGAAAAACCATGGAGATCTTCTCTCAGAGACATATTTTTGATGTAGAAGGAAGAAATGCAGAAGATTGATGTTGTTAGGCATCAATATGAGGAAAGACACTTGGCCCTGTGAAGGCTCAATGCCCCAGTCTAGGGGAATGCCCAGGCAGGGTGGCAGAAAGGGGCGGGTGGGGAAGGGAGCACTCTCATAGAAGCAGGGGGAGAGAAGATGGGCTAGTGGGTTTCCGGAAGGGAAACTGTGAAAAGGGATAACATTTGAAATGTAAATAAAGAAAATATTCTATAATAAAAGAAAAAAGAAAAAGAGAAAAGAAAAGGCGCATTATTTTTTCTCAAGCAATATGTAACATAAATATTTGCCTTTTAACCTCCTGTACAAACTTTGTAAAATATGCATTTTTTTTATTTTACTCTTAATGGATTTCGGCTTGTTTTTCAGGACATTTGGCAAAGCACTGTCTGTCTAAGTATGAAGACCAGAAGTCCCACTTTGGTCCTGAATTCTAATTTATACTTGTGTTCTTTATTTCTCAGAATGTATCTGAATTGGCAGATGATTATAAAGTCTCTTGGGTCAAGGTCAATAGCAAGGCTACATATTTTTAAATGGCTTTCTTCTACTGGGGTCATTTTGCAATAATACATTTGTAATATGAAATAGCACATTGCTACCTTTTAAATAAAGTATATAAACCAGCTCTCTCTCCTTTGGATGACTAGAGTCGATAATCAGGACAACAGTAGTTGGAACAAACTGAAATGTGAAGGTCATTACACCATCACACCCATCAATGGTCATTGCATTCCATTTAAAGAAGAGGTGCTCTGATGCCCAGCCTTGATTTTTGCTCATTTGCTGCCTTCCCATAAAAATAAGTTCAGAGTACTGCACTGTGACCTCTAGGATATTAGAGTTTGAGTATTTTTCCATAATTAATTAGCAAACTAAAGGTTGAAGCAATTTTCTCTGGAGTTGCAGGAATTGCATGTGTGTGTGTGTGTGTGTGTGTGTGTGTGTGTGTGTGTGTGTGTGTGTTTCCTATCATCATTTGTCTCCGATCAACCAGTGACTTTTTCATGACCCTCATTTATACTGTGGTTAGTAGATATAAATGCACAAGTATGTCCAAATTTCAACAGTTTGGTGAAGAGACACTGGGGCTTGTTCTCCTAGCAAGCCTGGATGTTTGAGGTATAAGTGAATTTCAGGCACAAGCCATTATAAAACTTGGATGTTAAATGTCATAACAAGATTAACCCCCGGGTTGGAGATTTAGCTCAGTGGTAGAGCGCTTGCCGAGCAAGCGCAAGGCCCTGGGTTCGGTCCCCAGTTCCGAAAAAAAGAAAAGAAAAAGAAAAAGATTAACCCCCAACATGTTAAGTTGCAGGAAAGGAAATAGTGAAATAACCATATCACTATGTACCGTATCAAAACCTGTCAGTGTGGGGAATGAAGGTGGTTGAGGGAGAAGGAGAGAGAGGTAGCCATGGAAAAGTTGAAGAAGAGAGGCAGAATTAGAGAAGGAAAAAACATCAGCACTAGGATCAGGAGTACTAGCGAGCATACATCATACATGTGCCATTGCAGGAGAACCAAAGCAAAGAGAATAAAGCAAGCTCTGGACAGAATTCTCCATTCTGAGAAAATCAGCCCATCACTACAAGAAGCAAAACAAGAAAATGCTCAGTCTCCCTCAATAGTCCCTGCATAGAGGAAGGATAAGATGTTCATGGTGACCCCTTTCTATTTGTAAACTGAAAGGCCCTCAAGGGTAAATTGGAAAGAGGAGTAATTATTTTTAATCATCATTGTTTAATCAAAAACAAATTTTATTATGGTGATGCTTCTTGGATAATCCCATCTCGCATAAGAGAGAAGTTTAAAAGGAAAAGAGAAAGGGCTGAAATTTGACAATTGGTTGGCCATCATCGTACAGCCTAATCCAGATTGGAGACTACATGTATAGTAGAAAATGCTCACAAGACACAAAGTTTAACTCGACTTCTTATACATGCATCCAGAAGATATATTTATCAACACAATTGTGTAGACCTACTATGAGTGGTTGCAAAATGTATAGGGAAGAAACAGAAATTCTTCTCCTACAGGCCCTGGTTTTTTTTTTCCTCTACCAAATTTCTTGAGGTTCTAGCTAACTTAATACACCCAAGAAATCCTCCCATTTTTAATGCAGGTGAAAGGAACAATGAAATGCCAGTTTTCATATGTGGGGCAAAGAGCAAAATATTAATAAGAGCAAGTTTTAGCAGGGGTGGGGGAAGCTGCTACCCTTAACAAATTTTCACAATCTCAAATGTATATTCCTGGCTCAGCAATTTTATAAACATATAATCAGATAAATGCTCAATGATTCAGCACAGAAGTATCTAATGAATGACTAACTGGAAACTACAGGGGGAAACGACATCCACAGGAATCTAGAAACATGGACCACAATACAAAGCTGTACAGGATAGTCATTAAAATATGTGTATGTATTTTATTATATTAAAAGATATGCAATATGTTGAAAATATAAATGCAAGCTATAAACATTCACAAAGCACATTATTGAGGTGGCAAATATCACTCAGTACAATGATACTTTACATAAACTCCAGAGAGAGTCAGAAAGGAATATAATCATACTTTGTAATGATTTATGGGTATCTTTTGTAAAACTATTAGAATTTCTAATAATAAAATAGTCAGTATACCTATGCTTCAATATACAGAATCTAAAACATCATAACTGCACTGTTTATAAGTCTATCAGTCACTTAAAGTAATGTTCTTTTACCCAACGCACCAACTAGCCAGGGATAGTCAGCCATTTAATGGATTGACTATGCCTCTCATAAGAGCTCCTTTTCAAAGTCCTGGGGTCACTGCTTCTATTGAGCATAGACAAAGTTGAATGAAATCATTCTCGTCTTCTTGGCTTGTTCATGTCTAACCCATCCTATTCCTGCTATGCTCATAGTCACTGACCGAAAGACTCAATTGTGATGACAGCCTCCCTCCCAGAGATGATTCTGAAATCTTCAAGAAATGGATTTGTTACCTTTAACTTGCCTGGGTTGAAAATGATTGCTGTGGAGTGGAAGCCCAGTCCCAACAGGGAAGTCGAAGACAAACAGGGAAATGGAACTTACATGTACAGGAAAAAAAAAGGATTTATCTTTTTTTAATATCAGTTTCTCTTACCTGGCTTAGTTACATTTCCTGAATGTTTTCTAAAGAAATCACGAGTTGTTTTGTTTTGTTTTTCGTGACTTCTCATTTCATCTAAGATGAGGTACCATGGCTTTTACTATTTATAAATGAATAATGTCTAAGTGTCAACTGCTAAAGTGGTCCCCAGGGATACCACTTACTTACATGGTCCAGTTTTCTTCAGTGTAGGCAGCATTACTGCCTTTCTTATAATTAATAGAATATGGCAGAGATGACATGAAGAGGTAATGAGACAATCGTACTTTTTACCTTTGTTCCTGTTATTTTTCCACATCATCTGCCTCGTGCATTGACATAATTCAGCCATACATCACAAAGTCTAGGCTTCTTTTGATATAAGGAGCCTGCAGGACAGTAGCTAGGCTTTAGAACTTTCCCTTGGGACAACCTATACCAACTATCGACTGTGTGAATGAACTACTTATAAGACCTACAGGAGCTGTGCTGGCTGCATATGACAGAGTCCCATGCAATAGGGAAGCTCTGATAATAACCGAGCCTGAGAGAAGCTAGCACAGATGTTAGAAAGAATATTAATGCTAGCACAGAGCCTCCCAGAGTCCCAGCCAGGGTAATCTATGAAAAATAAGTATCTTAGAGGTAGTTTTTACTCCTGATATTCTTCAATAGGTTATAAACACATCATGAGGAAATTTAAATTATAGAAGTATTGAATCGATGAAACGATAAATTACCTAACAATAACCCTACTTTTTCAAATCAAACTCAGTAATTTGTCATGAGTATGCTAGCTTCATTATTCTCAGATAACTCCTGGCTTTATAATAATCTTCTACAGTACAGCCCCTTCATACAAGTGTAAACCACCCCCAACTGGGAGTAAAATGTGGAAAGTCAAGATGGGAGGAGACATTAAACAGGTCTCATCTTTGTAACTATAGCTAGTTTAAAACAAATAACACACAAAATAAAAATCATAAAGTCATGGAGAATTTTAGACCATTTTCACTTCCTCCTGAAAATGTCATTCGTGTGGGTTGTGTTTGTTGTTGTGGGGTTGGTTTTCTGAGAATAAGATGTCCTTGGGAAGATCGAAAGAATCTGTAAATCTAATAACAAAGTGTCCCTAGCTGTGAGAATTGTAGTTCAGAATTTCCACATAATAGGAAATGCAACAATACATGATGGAGGACCATGGTAAGCAATCATTACTGTGCATGTGAGGTGGATAAAGAGAATGTAAATCAGAAGACGACTTCATGTAGTTGGGAGGTAATACATGTGAGAATTTAATATAATTAACTAATTAATTAATTCTCCTAACTTAAAAAGTGAATATTACTGAGGATCTCCATAGTGTGTGTGAGAGAGAGACAGAGACAGAGACAGAGAGAGAGACAGAGAGAGAGACAGAGAGAGAGACAGAGAGACAGAAACAGAGACAGACAGACACAGACACACAGACACCCAAAGACAGATTATATTCATAATATTATTTAATATTTCAATTATGAAAAAGTATAGGTTTACAGTATAGTGCTTCCTCTTCCTGCATTTCCATGATTAGGGGACAAAGTAGTATTCAATATCAGAGAGTTATCAGCACAAAGTGTTGTTATTTCCTAACAACAAATAATTTTAATTACAAAATAAAGGTGATCAGCCTCTGCACAGAAAAGCAGAGGCTTCAGAAACTATTTGAGGAGGTTGCACTTACAGTGAATCTACAGTTACTAATGAAAGCTATGAGTATTTTACAATTCAAATCAGATTACCATCATCCTAGAACCCCAGTGTTTTTATTATGCCCAAATTTGTGTAAAAACTACAATCCCTTTGGGGGAAACTTTGCAATGTCTTGCCAGAATCCATAAAAAAAATATTCTTATAGTGACCTAGGAATTCCACCTTCTGGACTCCCCTTTAGTTAGACAGTCTCACAGTAGCACAACAGATGGATTCACAAAAATGTTAAACACAGCCGTGTTTACCAACCAGCTGTCATTACTGAGCCAAAAGTTTGGCTTGACAAACAATAGTTCATGTATAATAAGAAAATTCTTTGCCAACATCAAAATGGCACATAAAAATACACATTTAAAATTATTGTATAATATATGATATGACTGTTCACCATGTGGCACTAAAATGCACAACATAAACTGTGCCTAAGAAGAACATGCATGATATTATACATAAAGAAGAGTTATAGATGATGACTAAAAAGACACATCCAGCCCTCATTTGGCACTTTATAAGACAGAATTAAAGCTACAAGGGTATAGTGGCATACAGAGGTGGTGATCATAGAAGAAAATTAGAAATCATGGATGAAAATTAGAAACACCAAGAAATCCAGAAAAAGACAATAGCATGGTAGGACAAGCCTCCTATCCTGGATCCACACCAGGGGATATCCAACTACCCCTTCTTCAAAGATGAGAATGAATCAAACATCATGCCTACTGGCTGGACTAACTTGGAATATAGCTAGATCAGCAAACCAAAATCAGTAGTTAACATAGAAGCTAACAAAAGGTGATCAACATGCAAAGAATAAGTGTCGGTACAATGGGAAAGTCAAAAATGGGACATGCATCAGTCCCTGAGGTTCAGAGACTATTGTGGGAATATTGCTGGAACCAGAGGTTGGGACAGCTAGAGCAATACAGTGATTTCTAGATGTGACAGGACCAGTGCAGCACATTCATCAACTCACAGCAGCAATGGCTGCCTTTGCAAGCTCTATATTCCATTAATCCAGCCAATATTCTAGCATGAAATGTGAAGGGGCTCAGGATCCCCCAGTACTGAGGATCTATATCTATTGCCAGTTGATGACTTCTGGAGGAGAAAGAATCTGTTGTAGTTAAGAGTGAGGCCCAAAAAAGGTTTTTATGTTCCAGCAGATGTGTATACACCTGTGAGTGTATAAGCAGCACATCTGGACCTGTTGCAGTAACAGAAAGGAAAAAAGAAGGCACAAAGTTGGGAGGAAGCCAGAAATGGAGGTAGATATGGGAGGATATGGGAGGATATTCTATAATTAGAATAAAATGTATAAAATTCTAGAAAATTAATACAAATATTATATTTAAAAAGCATATATCAAGAATGATACATCTTGAGTTATCAAGATGGCTTAGTGGGTTAAAGTACAAGTCTCATGATATGTGTTTGATCCCAGGAGCATACATAGAAGAAGAAGAAGAAGAAGAAGAGGAAGAAGAAGAAGAAGAAGAAGAAGAAGAAGAAGAAGAAGAAGAAGAAGAAGAAGAAGAAGAAGAAGAGAGGAGGAGGAGGAGGAGGAGGAGGAGGAGGAGGAGGAGGAGGAGGAGGAGGAGGAGGAGGAGGAGGAGGAGGAGGAGGAGGAGGAGGGAGGAGGAGGAGGAAGGAACAAACTTTCACATTGCCCTTCTCACTTTCATATATGCACAGTAGCATATATGCACCATGTCACATGTGCTTGTATAATTAATTAAAGCACTCACTAATTAGTGTTAACATTTTATGCAAAAAGTATTGTGTACCAAACCACATTGGTTTTGTTTTGTTTTGTTTTGTTTTGTTTTGTTTTAATGAAGTCAGGTGCATTGCTTCAAGATGTAGACTAAGGCACAAACTATGTCAAATGGACTTCAACAGTTGATGAACCAATAGTGTGAGGTGACAAATGGGATGGTATAAAAACAAACAAACTTGAGTAAAAAGACAGAGTTAATATCTAAAGAACTACAAAGATCAACTAAAATAATGATCCTTCCAAACAATCTAATCAATAAAAAACATATGGCATAAACAGTTTTTGAAGGTTGGAGCAAAATGGCTAATAGGCATAGGCAAAAAATGTTAAATATCCTTAGTCATCAAGGAAATGCAAATTAAAAATGCGTTGAGATTCCCTTTCACCTCAGTCAGAATGGCTGTCATTAAGGAAACAAATAATAAATGTTGGCAAGGATCTAAAAAGAGAAAGTGTCCTTATATGTTGCTAATCAAGGTGTAAATTAGCCTTGTCACTATGAAAATCAGTGTGGAGTTTCCTTATAAAAAAAGAAATAGGAAAAAATAACTACAGAAGACTCAGCCATATCATTCCTGGCAATGTGCCTAAGTGACCCATGCTGGCACAATACAGGGATGTCTGTACTCCAGTGTGTAGGATTCCAAGTTTAAAAGCCTAGCTATTCATCAACTTATGACCATATAAAGAAAATCTCAGAAATACAAACACAGTGGAGCTGCAGTTTGCTATGAAGATCGAAATTATATTGCATGAAGGAAAAGTAATGCCAAGTGCAGAGCAACACATTAAACCAAGTTAGTCCGAGTCTCGTTCGAGGGGTCCTATTTCTAGATAGGCACATAAATTCACATGAATATATAGATGACCTAAGTGTAGAAGTGAGACTACTTGGAGAGGGGAAGATTAGTGGGACAGGGAAAAAGGGAAAGATTACAAGGGATGAATGTGATCAAAGGACGTGCAAAGGAAATTATCTGTATGCACATCACCATCTATAATTAATATCATTAGTACAATTTCGAATAACTGATAAAGATAATTCATTAAAGAGCCATGATATTCAGCCAACATACAAAAATCAGTAGTTTTTCTCTAACAATGAGGTTTTGTAAAGAACTTGGGAAAGCAACCCCATTGACAGTGGTGAGCTAAAAGTAACAAAATGACTAGAAATAAGCCAGGCTAGAGCAAAGAACAGTCTCTAATCTGAAAATTACAAGGTACTAGACAAAACAAAACAAACAAAAACTAATGGTAAAAAGAACTTGCATGCTGATGAACAGGAAAAAAATTAATATTATTAAAATTCCCGTACTACCCAAATAATCTTGAGATTAAAGGCAATCTCCAACACATAACTTATGCCATTTGCCCAAAATTAAAAAAGACAGTAAGGAAATTCTTAGGGAAGCACAGAGATGCTGAATTGGAAAAAAAAAACTTGTGAAAAAGTACTAAATCTGCTTTCAAAATATAGTGTTGCATGTATTTGGGGGAGGGGATGGGGAGAGATAAGAGGACAGAGAAAGGTGGTGGAAAGGGATTGAGGGCAAGAGGGAAGAAAGGAGGTTAGAAGAGAGAAGATGGGCAAAGGGGAGAGAAAGAAACCAGTAGGCTAGGCTAGACATTTTAGAATGGCTTCCTGATGTAATATTCTGAGAATCTGAAAGCAGACTGAAGCAGAAACTATGGAGAAAGGCTATGTACTTCATGGCCGGCTATGTGTCTTACAGAGCTCTATGCCACCTGCCTAGGGGAGGCACATCCCACAGTGGGCTAATCCCTACCACCACTACCAATAAATTCCTCTCAGATTTGTCAAGAGGTTTATCTGAGCTGGGCAATCCTGAGAACCGAGATTCCCTCAGAAAAATCTGTGTTAACAGCTTTACTAAGCTAACTTGGACTTTAGAAACCCAGCAACAAACCCATACTTCTATAGGCCAGCTCATTTACAAGGTTAGAGAAAAGGCGGGGGGAGAGGGAGAGAGAGGACAATCTCATGACAAAACTTGAGTTCTATTTCTCACACTGTACAAAACTCATTTAAAATACATGGTAGTCTCTATTGTCAGTTCTGCAATTCTGAATTGCTAGGGGAAGTATTTCGGGACCCTGGCAAAGGCGATTGTTTTCTGGATAGAACTCCAAAAGCAAAGAAAACAGAAGCCAAAACTGGCAAGTGGGATTATATCAAATTAAGGAGATGACTGCATTAAAAGGGGAAATGAGCCACAGAGTGAAGAAAAACCCATAGGGTGGAATTAGACACTTGCCAGCAATTCTCTGATGACGGGGTAATACACAGAGTATAGAAAGAGCTCAGAGAAGAACCTTTAAAAGAAAGTGATCCCTCTTAAAATTTGTCAAAACCTCCACATGTGCCTTCCATAACTGAAAAATACAAGTATCCCATCAACATGTGAAAAGAGTGCTAGAGACTGCTTATCAAACTGTAATAGATGGAACAGAGCCAGTATAGAATATCCATTAAGAAAAATTTAACAAAAACACTAAACACTGGCAAGGATGCTAAAGAACAAACAAAACAGTAAAAAAGAAAGGAAAGTATGAAAGGAAAGCAGAAGGAATGTATACAGATTCTCAGTAATAAAGTAAATTAGTACAGCCATTACAGAAAACAGTATGGTTTCCTCATAAGCCTAAAAATAGAACCTCTATATGATCCAACAACCTCACTCCTGGGTATTCATCCAAAAGAAATTAAGTCAGCATAAAAATTATATCTGCATAACTCTTTATTTCCATATTATTCACAATAGCTAGCTGCCTTTCTATAGAGTAAGAAAACATGGAATGTATGCACAATGGAGTACTATCGGGCTATGACCAAGAGTAAATCCTACCGTTTGTAGCAAGAACAGGGGAATAGAATTCAGGAAAATAACTCACCAAGTACAGGCAGATAAGTCACCATGTACACGTTCACCTTCACCTTCAGATATTAGAGCAGGAGGAGCAAGATTCCGCTGCCTCTTCAAAATGAAACTGACTATTATGAACTAGCAAGTGTTCTTGGGAAATGTATTGCACAAATGGAAGAAAGGCACATGGTTATAATCACCACATGATATATGTGTCCATGGAAATGTTACAGTGAACCACACCCATATGCGTAATTGACAATTTAATAAAATACATAGAGCAAAAATCATGATGAAAAAAGTTATAAAGTGTTGACAAAAAATTTCTAGATAATGTATTTGCAAATAATAACTGTGTTTCATCCTCGACTTTTACGGCAATTACAAGAAAAATTAAATTAATGAGAGCCCCATCTAAGGGTCTGTCCCATGTATAGCCACCAAACCCAGACATTTCCTAATGCTGGAACGTGCTTGCTGACAGGAACCTGATGTGGATGTCTCCTGAGAGGTTGTGCCAATGCAGATGTGGATGCTTGCAGCCAAATAGTCTGAGCACGGGAACCCTAATGGAGGAGTTAGAGAAAGGACTGGGGGAGCTGAAGGGGTTTGCAACTCCCTGGTAGGAACAACAATATCAACCAATGAAACTCCCCAGACCTCCCAGCGACTGAACTATGAACCAAAGAGTATACACACGGAGTGACTCAAGGCTCCAGCTGTATATGTAGCAGAAGATGGCCTTGTCTGGCATCAATGGGAGGGGAAGCCCTGGGTTCTGTGAAGGCTTGAAGCCCCAATGTAGGGGAAGGATAGAGGGTGGGGCGAGAGTGGATGAGTGGGAGGGAGTACCCTTGTGGAGGCAGGGGGAGGGAAAGTAGAGTGGGGAGGGGTTTCGGGAGAAAACCAGGAGGGGCGATAACATTTGAAATGTAAATAAAAAATAACCATTAAAAAAAGAAAAACCTATAGAACTTATATTTAATATTTTAATTGTGCTTATGCAAATGTCTGTGTAAATGAAGTTGGCCATGGAGATTATAGACATTGGATACACTGGAATTGGAGTTATACGAAGTTGTGAGCCACCTAACAAGGGTCCTGACTATGAAACATGGGTCTTTGATGAGCATCAGACTGTGCTCTTATCAGTTAAACTATATTTCCAGCCTCAAATGAACCAATTAAATCACGTTAACCTTAACTTAAAAACTAATGAGATTAAAATGGCTAATGTATTAAAAATCAGACAATAGAGGCACTCAAATACTGAATTCCACCTGTTGCATTAAATTCCAACTGCAAAACATAATCCTCATAAGTAAGCATTGGGAACTGTTACCTATGTTACAATTCACCAAACTTGGCAAAGGAAAAGCCTCATTGTTTTCTGTTTTATAAAATAGTTAATCCACTTAAAGAAATCGGTGGTCTATAAAGTCAAGAATTTCATAATTTCTTGTGTGTGTGTGTGTGTGTGTGTGTGTATGTGTACATACTGATCCCTTGAAATAATACAGATGCAAAAATATCTTGAGCACATATACTTTCTGAGACCAGAAATCCTACATATAAGGCTTCCTGTTCATACACTTATTCATGGAAATTGTTCCTCCAATGTGATTTTTTTTCTTCATGAGGTTATCCTGAAAGCTGTGGAAATGACTTACTGGGTCACAGGGTTTGCCAGCAAGTGTTAAAGACCTGAATTCAAAACCCTAGCATATGCAGAAACATATAGTTGTAATTATGTGTTTGTAACCCACTCTAGCTAGGAGCAGAGATAGTAGGGTCAGGATTGCAGGAGCTTGGCTAGCCACCACACTAATTAAAAGAGAGCTCCTGTCTCAAAGCAGAACATGGAGAGAGATAAAGAATCACCATGATATCCTCCCCTGGCCTCCTACCTGATCATGAGCACATAAACTATACATACACCATGCTTACACTAATATGTATACACCCAGACACCATACACACACACACACACACACACACACACACACACATACACACACACACCCCTTTCCCAGCATGCTTCTTGTCATAGATTTAAATTTAAAAGGCCAATAATAAAAATAATTAAAAACACCTATTAGAATTGATAAAATGTATGGATCCTACCTAACTCATAGTTTAAGACTTCATAGATTATAGTTCTAATGTTCAGGGCTACAACTTCTCATTTATGTAATGGGCCTGTTCTGCTTAAATTCCTGGAAAAATGAACATTTCTGGTCTCTTTATTCAAGAGAATGCACATAGAGACACACATTCATACACAGTGAGATATTTAATATCCAAGATCACTATTCTCCCAGAACTTCATTGTGCTTATACTGTGTTTCACTGGGAGACAGTGCAATAAAAGATTTCATCTGAAAATTCATTCATTTCTTCTGCCTCTCTGTAAGATGAACAAATGAAGTAATATTTTCCCTACAAAGACATCTAGTCTTAATGTACCTCCCTCTCAGGGCTCTATATCTTTCCTGTCTCCATCTCAGGTTTGTCATTGTGGTCCTGACTCTGGGATCACCAATGCTAAATGTTTTCTTCATTTATAAAATTGATGTGGTCCATTCATTAGTTTCGGTATATACAAGTGTTGTCATCTCTCTCCTTACACATTCTACTTTTTAATTTGGTGTCTCTTATTTCTTTTCATTTCTGTGTCTTAATTCAATTCTTCTACTTTTCTCCAAACGAATGCATGTATAATCCTGATATATCAGAATGTCTCTTTCCTCCATTACACAATCTTGTACCAGTTTTCCTTCTATGTTTATATTCTTCCTTATTTTCCCCCAACTCTTCAAAGTCATATCTCCATTTTTCTGCCATTGATTTGTAGAATATATATTCTATGGCTGTGTTCTACAAAGACAGAATTTGCATGTCTGTCTTATATTCATAAAACAATAAATATGAAATTACATCTATAATTTATACACATGGGTTATAAGGTGTTACTTGATATTTAATCTGAAAAGCACATACTGTGATTTAATATTTCACATGAGTAATGTGAAGAAAAAGTACTACTCCTTACGCTAAAACTTACTGAAGCATAATCAGAATATGAAAGTAGGGTCATAATTCTCATTTAGAAATTCATTTGGAGCTTATAATTCATTTGGGATTCATAACGTATCATAAAAATACCTTGATAGTATCCTTGAATTAAAAGTAGTGGTAGTCATAGGGTTATAGGTCCACAAAATGAAGGAAAAAGAAATTTAACTTTAGACTGTCTAGCTAATAGGTTTGGAGTAGAAGGATGTGCCACGCTGTGGAGGGGAGGAGGCTATGATGAGAATGAGTCTAGAGAGAGGATGTGAAGCCTGAGTCCAAGGAGGCGAAGGTAATTATGACCATGTCACAGCACCACCTGGGACTAGGGACTTCTGCCATTGAACTTCCAGTGACTTCCAGCTCCTGATTCCTCACTTTACCTAAAATTGTTGAGATCTATAATCATAAATTGGCTTCAGTATACAACCACTTGGTGTCTAAGCTTAAAAAAACACAGTAGGGGTTTATAGACAGTAAGTAGAACAAGCAGGTCAGAGACATGAAAATGTTGGCATATGGGGGTTGGGGATTTAGCTCAGTGGTAGGGCGATTGCCTAGCAAGCGCAAGGCCCTGGGTTCGGTCCCCAGCTCCAAAAAAAATAAGAAAGAAAAAAAAAGAAAATGTTGGCATATTTACTGGTAAAATAGGCACAAGAGAATTTACCATCTTGAACTGCATAATTCACTAAGCATATAGAGTATTGTGCAAGCAGTCTCAGATTTTTATCATCTTATAAAATAAAAACTCTAATATTTATTCAACTTTCATGAATTGAGCAATTTCTACAAAAAATTTGTAGAAATTTGCTGCATAAGTAAAATCATGGAGCATTTACTTCTTTGGGCTACTTATTTTACTTGATATGAATACTGTTAATATATCAAGGATTAGAATTCTCTTCCTTCTTGAGGCTGGATAATTTTTCTTTCTCATAATTAGGATGTGATTTTGTTAAGCCATGTACCTGTCAATATGGCAATTTTAATGCTTCAACTTCTTGGCTATTGTGAATAATTCTATTAGAAACATAGTACTGAAATCAAAGTTGTGAGTTGACTGGCCAATCAAAATCCTGGTTTTGTTTTAGAACTTTCTATCTTGAAAAAAAATTGACCTTGTGATGAATATATGCAACAGTTTTTCTGTCATATACAACGTTGCTTAGCTTGTTTTAAGTTTAGGGAAAACTTTTTGACTCAAAACTAGACCTTGAATCAGACACCTCTGCTTAAACATAAGCAGGGAATCTCAAGCTTAGTTTGCTATACCCACAGGTCAGATGTTGCCCCTTGCAATCCACTAAGCAATACTCTGTAAACAGCAAAAGACATTCTTTCACCTCTCAGGCAACGTACACCCTTTCATACTTTGCTCGTGACTTTATTTGTTGGCAAATCTTACACTTTACATCTTCAAATTGTATTCTAGCACCAGATATTTTCTCCAGCCTGAGCCACTATCCTCTCTTACTTGGGTCAGACAGCAACCCGGCAAGTGAATCTGGTTACTTTAAAAGGAGAAATAACCATGAAAGTAAGACCCTCGATATTGTTCTTTTAGAAAATTTATAGAAACAGTATTCATGCCTTATTCTGCATCTTCCTTGCATAGCTAATAATGGGACTTGCTTTTAGCTTAATGATGTTATGATCAATCCTACAATAATATTCCTTGAAAGGGCATACATTTTACAATTGACCCTCAATCTTTCTGTGGTCTGCTAACAGAATCATTGTCTGAACTTCAACTACTCTTTGCTCCCCTTACCTATGTCAACCATACTGACTTCTGCCTTTTGACAAGGAATGACAGCCTAATCCCAACATGTCAACATGTATGCTCTTGTCTTCCATAAAAATCTCCCACAAGCTATCTCTACACAGCAATATTGAAAATGGTCCCTCATCCCCTGAAATTACCATTTTTTGATTTCTTTTCTCCAGACCACCTCACACTTATTTTTCTGTGACTTTGCTGATGTCCCAATACCAGAAATAACCAGAATGCCAACTGTTTGCCGTGCTGTTGTATCCTTAGCAGTAAGCGGTACCTAAAACTCAATAGGTGCATAAGGCATTTCTGTTGCCTGAGTTAGGTGCACGAATGAAAGAAAATACAAATTCATCACCCAACACAAAGTGTCAGATTTTGAAGTAAAATAGATGAGCAGAAGTATAAAAGGTAGAAATCAATGTCAAATAAGTGTCTTGCATTTTACTTAGTTGGATTAAATTTAATGCATCATCCAAATTGCCAGCTCTTAAGCAACTGTGAAGAAAGGAAATTAAACAAACACTTCACTAAGTGAGTTTTGAGATTTAGTGTAAAAATAAAACCTTCACTTGTATGATGAGCATGGAAAAAAAACCAAAATGTTTATTCTACTAAATCAAAATAAAGTTCTGATACACGAAGTGGGAGAGAAGCATATTAAAGTATATATTAAAGCCAAGGTAGGACATTCATCTCTTACTGAAAGCAGGAGCATTATGAAACACATCCCATCACAGTAGAAATGAGATAATAGAATAAATCAGTTTCCTTAAGGAACTTCGTATTACACTTCCAGCAAATCTTAGGTTGAATTAGGACATGCATGATGTTATGTATACACCACTTCATAAAATAACAAGAGAAAAGTGTTCTTAGAATTGGTAACTTGTAGACAATACACTGACGAAACCTTTAAAATAAATAAAAACATATATACCAAGCCAGCCCCAGGTCTTCTAGATAGGTACTACTCCAGCCCTGGAAAGATGTATTAAGTGGAGTAATTGTAGGACATTGTAGTTATAATCTACCAAACTGAACCTTTTTATTATCACGAATTGCTTGTAAATTACTTTCATGGAAACTGAGGTATGCTTTAGCTTTAAGACACAAGGATAGATATTCTTTTCTGACATTCTGAGTTTCTACCATACCTTGATACTTGGATAAAATAACCCTGTGAAAGAACACGTTTCTTTCAACTTTTCACAAGCCATATGTGAAAGACATCAGGCTTTGGTGTCAACACCCTAGTTCACATATGCCTAGTGATTTTGGGGAGAAGTGGGAAAGTCCTGCCTCTCAAATACTCACACAGAGGACTTTACTTCTTCATCCATGATTCTACTGTCCCTGTGAACCTTTAGTGACTTATTGGGTCTTTGTGGAATCTTGGTCTAGAAAAGTCGTTCTCAATCTGTGCCATAACCCTTTGCAGAGGTTATGTATCAGACATGCTACATATCAGATATTTACATTACAATTCATGGTGATAGCAAAATTATAGTTATGGAGTAACAATGGAAATAATATTATGGTTGAGAGTCAACTAAACATGAATGCCTGTATTAAAGCTTGACAGCATTAGGAAGGTTGGGTTAAGACCCACTGCTATAGAGAATATTTGTATTCAGAGGTGTTGTGTTCTCTTAACATTCTAAGAATCATATTGATAATTCAGATTATATTTAGAATAACAATAACATATTGAGTGACTCTTTGGATTATAAATACTTAACAAATCTCCAGCCCCAGCAACAATAGAAGTACTTTTGCTTAATAGAAAGATAAGAACAAAGACTTCCAGATATTTCCCTTTTGCAGCTGCCTCTCTGGATACAGATATAATTTGCTATGTACTCTTTTAATTGGAAAGAGATAAAGTGGGCTTTGAGGTAATTAGTTTCCCTGTATTATCATAATCAACAAAGTATAGTTTAAAGTCTTAAAGTAAAGGAAGGAGGCTGCAGAGGGAAAGGGTGTAGTATTGATTCCCAGCCGGATTGCTGGCACTGGAAAGAAGTGATTCAGAATTGAGTAGCTGGAAATACATCTACAAAGATGAATACCTTTCTTTTTTGTTTTTTCGTAATACCACCCCTCTTAATTTCACAAAGCACAAGAGATAACAGACTTGTGTTCTTATAACAGGAGAAGTATCAGCTGACAGACTGGTTATCAATCAGAGACCCTTGACTCTCTAATAACTCTTGGTCAAAAGAGACTATTTTTTTTCCTTTAGGTCGTGAGTGGAGTGGGTGGTTTATAAATTTTCAATTGAGTTCAGATTTCTCTTCAGCAATAAAGTTAGAGTCTTTGATTTCACTGTGAAGACTTTTGTCTCTTGTGCTTGTGAGTGTGAGCCCCAGTTCCTTTCCCCTTGTGAATGGTTAAAAAAAAAGCCAAGCTTGTTGTGTTGCTAAATCTTGGCCTGAACTATAGGAACTCATCATAAAATTTCCATTCGATTTCATCTAAAGTTAGGAACAATTATATTTTCACTCTCCACCTAATGTTGACCATCAAATTGCTTGCAATCTGTACTCAAAGAGGACATTGATAGACAAAGCCACTGCACACTGTTGGTTTTACTCATTATTTTAACAAGGAGAGGGAAAGACCTTGAGCTCTTACACATTTGTGCAAATGTGTGTGTGTGTGTGTATGTGTGTGTGTGCATGCGTGTGTGTGTGTGATGAAAGTGAACTAATACCTTTCAACTGAAGATTTATACATAAGAAATACAAATTACATCATGAAATTCATTACAAATGTTAAGACAAATAAATATGTAGATTTTCTTTGGCTTAGTTTAAAGAAAACATCTTTTTATCTTTAGTATATTGGGAATGAAGATTTTAAAAGCTAAGCAAACTGTACAATTACTCTAGGTCTCATCATATTAGCTCATAAGATACTAAAAAAATAAATTTTCCTTCTAATCTGGTATGTGCACCTAATGAAACATGAAGCACCTGATCAGATCTTACAGCAGAGCGCATCTCAGACAAGTAGCTCTGGTCTTGGAGTCTATTCAAATGTTTTTCCTGGAACAGGATTTTACATTTTCTGAAATGCAAAGAAGTGCTTTCACGGGATATTTAATCACTTAAAGTACTTGGCCAGAGTAGATACCTCTGAAAATTATGCAGTTACATAAATACAGGTTTTACTTGCCCTCCCTCTCTATGTCCCTGTCTGCCGTTTGTCTCTCTGTCTCCCTGTCTCTTTCTGTCTCTGTCTGTCTGTCTGTCTGTCTGTTGTCTGTTCTCTCTCTCTCTCTCTCTCTCTCTCTCTCTCTCTGTGTGTGTGTCTCGTGTGTGTGTGTGTGTGTGTGTGTGTGTGTGTGTGTGTGTATGCACATGCACACATAGGAGTATACCTGCCCACATGCAGCATGCCAGGGAGCACATTGAGAAGTTAGATGACTATTTTTAAAGAATCTGTTATTTCCTTCCACCATCTAACATCCGAGGACTTACCTAAAGTTTACAGTTTTGGTAGTGAGTATCTTCACCTACTCATCCACCTACTAAGTTACCAAAAGATTAGATTCCAAAATGAATATCAAAAAAGTTAAAGTAGAAGAAATGTTAATATAAAGAGAGAAGACAATGACATTTAAGTGAACAGGAACATGGAAAATTAAGGACCATAGTTGGCAGGAAGACTTGTACTGTAATCCTGTAATCCACAGAAAGTTGGTTTGCATACTACTGAGCGCAGAATGACTTTTAATGAAGAGCATACACATTATGTTAACTATAAATATATGAATTTGAAAACAATTTCAAAGAATAACCAGGAGAAAAATTCTATCATTTTTTACTAGTCACATTAAAATGAGGATTACACTATCCATGATTTTGCCACACTGCAGTTGTAACAGATCAAACATGTAGTTTAATTAAACAGTTAAAGTTGAGAGGTTTAGCTCTGCCCATCTTCTGAATAGTAGCACCAAATTCTGGGGATAAACTGTGAAGACCTAATTATAAATTATTCCTTCCTTTGGCCACATGATACTGTGATCTTTCTTTTTCAACGTTCATGTATCAAATGTTAAACTTTAATTTTTTGAGATAATGATTTGTGACTCTAGGAAAGATTTTGACACCAATAAACATTTCACATTTGCTGGCAAGTGATCTAATTGAAGGACTAAGAACACTTGTGTTTAAGTAGCCTAATAAATGAACATACTATGTTTTCCCTCAAAAATCAAACTTCTTAACATTAGATCAATATTAAATGGACTGTGGAACCACCCAAGTAATATTTTATGGAGAATTATTATGTTATCTACCTCACCTTAGTGAATAACCCAAAGCAAATTATTGAACAATAAACTCAAAATATTACCAAATAAATCGTGTTGTCCTCACAAAGTAGTATCATATTTTCCTTGGATAAATAACTCTATGTTTAAAAAAATCACCATATGTTAATAGCTCTAAGGTTTGTAAAGCTTACTTTGAAGTGATTACTTTTCAGTCTCCACACAAGGTTCTCATTATTCTGCTGCTGTTGTTAAGTCAAGTATGAACCTCGGTTAAAAATCAATTGTGATAGAGAATCAAACACAAGCATTTGAAATAAACAGTCCAATGTGACAATAAACACTTCTTCAGTCTGCTTCTCATTGCTAAATTCCTGTATGTGAGAGGCTGTAGGGAAAGGACCCTCTTGCAGCAGGTGATGGATAAGGAAAGAGATGTCATAGCACCATGAGGACTGAGAGACATACTCCAAGAGAAGAGAAAACCTGATCTCAATTGGTACTCAATTAGCTGAGCCATAAGCTAACGTGTGATTCAGCAATTTCCCCTAATCCAGGAGTAATCTAGAAGCCAGGCCTTATTTTATCCCTACCCATAAGAACTAATAAGTTAGTGGCTCTTTGATACGGAAGTGTAAAGTCAATGTCACAATGGAAGGCATTACAGCAGATCTTACATAAGGAAATGATAAGAGAGATCTGGGAATGGCTAAAAGGCTACAAAGCTGATTCCATTGGAAAAGCGGACTGCTGAAGGTCAGTATTCAAAGCAAGAAAGTGTGGTATGAAAGCATATGCCTTCTAAGCCTAAGATAAGGTCTCCCAGAACATATCATTTTGCTCTCCACAAACAGGGGGATGAAGCATCTTTCCTTGTGAGTCATCAGCCTATCCTGTTACTCCCGTGACACTGTAATAGCAGTCTTTGAGAATCTTTCAGGTGTGGAAGTCCCGTCTCCTGTGTATATACTTACGGGAGTTGCGAAGCCATTATGTCAGCCTTCAAACTCAGCATTCTATGTATCTACCACAGCTCGAATTACCCCTTCCCCCACTTTCCCAAGACTGCCTTCAGGCCTGGTGCTTAAGACCTGAGCTTTCTGCATGCCCCGTGCAGCCACTCATTTCTCCATTTCCTACCACCAAATCCAGCACATTTCCCTTCATAATAAGGAGCCTCGGGGGCCTCTTTCACTTCTGTGGAATATGTCTTAAAACACTTTTCCTTTCTTCTACCCCTACAGGGCATCCTCTACGACCACTTCAACACATAATGACTTGAGCTGATGGCCAGAAAACCTTCGATAATTTTAATGTTTAACTGAGGAAATGACACAGAGGAGGGAAACATTGAGGAAGGGAGATGAATTTTCTAGAAACTATCTATTATCCTTGAATAAAAAACCCTGTACATCCAAGAAAGAGCATAAATTGTTAAGTGAAAAATAAGTTATCCGGGCTGGATTTGGTAAAGCTATGTTCAAAAAAGACCAGGAAACTGTTTCAGTGTGACTTTGACATTTGGTCTGTGAGACCTCTTTTCTGATTTCATTCTCAGGTACTAAACTGATAAACTCCAAATTAGATCTATAGGTGTCAAAGTGGAAACATTTGTTTGTTTTGTTTAGCTAGGAACAAGCCTTATAAAAAGTAATATTTCCAATTGGGTTGACACATACTCTAGTACTCTTGAGATTTAAGCTATAAATAAGAGCAATCTATTAAGGTGTTTTTGATTACTAATCTGACAGAGACCTAACAATGAGATGGTGAATACCGATGTCAATTGAGCAATTCGGGTGGAGAGAAAGAAGGAAATATGAATGAACAACGACAATCTCTGTGTTCAGCCTCTTTCCCAAGCTCGCTCCCTAAAGTGAAGACATAATTCAAAAGAAAACAACAGAGGTGGGGAAGAAAAGATCAATTATTGTGTGCTTCTACTATTATTCCACAGAACTGTGCGGTTTTTGATACCTTATTAGCAATCACCCCAGAGCAAGCACTAAAAGGTTCTGACAATTTCAAGATGCTCTGATAGCTATAAGCCAAGACTCCAAAAATGACAAGCAATTGTCATTGTGTGGGGAATGTGAACAGCCTGCAATTCAAGCTGGGAAACGCATTATTCCATGTCGTGAATGACTCAAAGTGTGTACACAGCCATTGTTTCGTGAAGTAATTTATGACTGAGGAAGAAAATGAGTAGCGGTTTGGTGTCACCCTAAAGGGGGAGAAAAAAAGAAGTAACGGCCTCGACCGCATAATTCTGCAATTTAATCAGAGGATAATGACAAGAAATCAAGTAGGAGTGGCAAGAAGAAAGCACCTCACAGGATCATTAGCAAAGACCAAGCAGAGAGACCTTTCGAAGGGCAAGAGACAAGATCAAAAGAAAACGTAAGTGAAGTGTGCCCTCCACAGTAGTCTTGCAAGCCTCGGAACAGCGGTTCTGCTGGAGACCAGACCTCATGGGTAGGCATCAGCCTTCCCACCCCAACTCAGCAGTGAGCTGGCTAGTTTTAAGCATTTTTCACAGGGCACGAAGCAATTCCCTTTTCAAGATCCCAATCATTCTTCTTGTAGGCAGTCAAGTCTTTAAACAAACCATTCTAGAGTGACAATCCAGTTCATGATAACAAGGAAGATACATTATTCTCTAGACCAACAGAACTGAAGTCATGCTGTCTCTAAAAGGGTATGTTGCTCAGGGTCTCCTGGTACAATGTGAGTGATTCTAATGTGCAGAAAGCTATTGTCAACATGGGCACATCAAAAGATTTGTTTTAGCTTTGACACCAGCTATTGCTGCTATGTGAAGCTATTGTCAGAATTTCAATTATACTATCATGTTGATGTACTGACCTGATAAGCCCTTTATGGAATATTATTTGCAGTATTACATGCTTTGAAGTCAGAAATTGCTGAAAGTAATATTTGGTCTGAAAATTATCCTCTACTAGCTTCTTTTCTTTTTTTGCTCTGTTTTATGTAAATGTACAGTTCAACAAAAGCAATGCTCGCTCTGATCTAGGGATAAGAGTGATCACAAATTTAACAGAAATGCAAATAACAAGTTAGAAAGAACAAACCAGGACACTAATATATAAATTATATCGAACACTAACCTAAAACATAAATACAATGTAAAATAATGTTAATGATAAAATGTGAAGAAATCATACACAAATAAGATTTAAGTTCATCTTCATACATTTAATCATCTAGATTAATATTAACTTTGAAAATCATATTACTTGCCAAGAAGGCAACAAATAAGGTAAAATCTTATTAATTTTAATGTAGGAAATTATGGTTTCATTTCAACCCAGGGCTTCTATTTTACATACCTACACAAAATATATACAAAAATACTATTTTGTTCATTAAGTAGTGAATATATATATATATATATTTATATTTATTACAAAAACAGAATTTGGTATTAAATAACCCTCTTCACTCAGTGCCTTTGATATCATGAATTATACACCTTTTATAATTATTATTTTTTCTTTCTACAATTGTTAAGGACAGAAATATGACACAAAGACCTAAAGGTTACAATAAAGGCAATCCAAGACCTTAGATGCCTCAGTAAATTCATATAAAAGCAACTAACTTCTTTCTACAGAAAGGTTATATTCCATACCTTATTGCCAAGATAGGTCTATCACCAAGCTGTGTATTAGCTTTTCACTGTAAAATCATATGTAAAGCTATGATAGAAATGTCAATGAGAGTAGCACATTGATGTATTGAAACCGGCTTTCCTGCAGGCCAGGCTGACTATAGACTCATAGAGCTGGAGTATCATGAACATCTGATCCTCCAACTGCTTCCACTCTGGGAAAATAAGCATGTCCTACAGCACCCAGTTTAAGAGGTACTGGTGACCTTTACCTCATGCTTTACCAACTAAGCTGAAGTCATTGTTTTAATGATTTTTTCTCACTATAGAGTCTACTGTTTTACTTAGCCTAAAGCCATATGTTGAAACACCACATTTTCATAAGTCACAGTAAAATATTGGATATGCTGAGAACATATTAAAAAACAGATAATTTTCAATAGTTGCTCTGGCAAAAATAACATTAACTAGTTGCTATATGAGATTGATATAAATGCATGTCTCCATTTGTATTTGAGTATATTTCTTAACTCCATACAGTGGAAAAATGAACAAAATATTTAAGATTTAGGGAGAAAAAGCAAAAAATTTTTCCTCCTGTTCTTTCTTGATCCTTTTTTCTAATGTTTCAAAAAATCCAAAGTATAACCTTCCAATACAGCTCATTTATAACAAATTCTCAAAGGAGAACATGGAAGCCCAGCATGGCACACTCCCATAATTCTCCATTCTGAAAACACCCCTGAAAAACCACAATGAGATAAAGTTTAATTATGTAAAATTAATGGAATGGCTGATTTCTCAACATAGGACCCTCTATCTTTACATTTTATTCAAATATAACTGGTTGTAGGTGTCCAAAAGTCCACAGATGTTTATCCAGATATAGACAATATCCTAAATTTTGTTTTTGTTGTTGTTGCTTATCATAATTCTTTAATTAACAATGTTCACTAAAAGGCATGATGAATGTCAGAACTATTTGGTTTTATTATTACAATAAGAGTCATGTTGAGTAACACAATGCAACAGGAAAATATTTGAGAAATATAGTCTAGTTAGAACATTCAGGATACTTAACTCCTGTATGGGGAGGGTATTCAATGCAAATTATTCCTGATGTCCTAGGAAGGATCTCTACCATGTCTTGTAATTCATAAAAACAATGAACCTTAGTCATCCAGTTAGGTTTAAATGATTAAAGAATATGGTGAAGGAGAAATTAGAAATCGACATTATGAAACACGATACACTGCACCTTGGAAAATTCAGAGCCAACTCTGACTTCATGCAGTTTTTTATATCATTTTTAATGTTACTCCTTAAAAGGCTCAAGTTTAGGCAGGTATGTCAGTGGGCTGAGATTCTACCAATAATCCCATAGTGTGTTCTTCAGGTTTGCATTTGGGAAATAAATAATTATTAATAGCTGTTTATTTCTTTGAAATCTACATTTCTTTCCTGTGATAAACTATTTATAGATAGCTTTTTCACTTTCTTTTTTACTTCATTGGACTTTTTAAATCTAGATGAAGGAGACTTACTGAGCAAATAAAAACAGGGTATCACTCAATATATATATATATAGATATATATATATATCACAAATACACACACATTTTTCATCTTGCACGAATATTGTATATTTCATTTAAAGCACCCTGTTTTTGACTCTACTTAGCATGTCTGCTTATAAAAGAGAATTGTGATTCTGAATTTTTCATCATTCTATAAAAAATGACACAGTAATATGTTTTAGATGCTTCCTTTATAGAGCAATGGTTCCCAAACTGTGGGTCACAACCCCTCTGAAGCGTTGAACAACCCTTTCACAGTGGTGACCTAAGATCATTGGAAAATACAGATATTTACATTACTACTCATAACAGTTGAAAATCTCAGTTATGAGGGGTCAATGGAAATAATTTTCTGGTTGGGGTTCACCACTACATGAGAAACTATATTAAAGGGTCAAAGAATTAGGGAGGTTGAGAACCACTGCAGGTGATAGTATCTGCCTGAATTCCATCTGATTTTAATACATGTAGGTCACTGTTAACAAAAGCTTAATAAATTAATCTTTGACATCAGAATTCTGAGTTGATTTTTACATACTGTCAACTTTACTAAGTAGATGTTAACCCATTTAGTTTATTATTGGTATTTACTGATAGACTTCTGACTTCTGTACAACAGACTGTACACATTTTTTTAAATTTTATTTCTATTTTGATGGAGAGTGGTGTAGATTGATGTGTATATGCAGATGATGGCTGGCACAAGTTAAGGTGAGACCTGTGATTGGACGGTAAAAACTAATGGGACGAAGTTTTCGTAAGGCAGGGAAAAGAGGAAAAGAAAAGGAAGAACCAAAAAAAAAAAAAAGAGGGTTGGGGATTTAGCTCAGTGGTAGAGCGCTGCCTAGGAAGCGCAAGGCCCTGGGTTCGGTCCCCAGCTCCGAAAAAAAAAAAACCAAAAAAAAAAAAAAAGAAAAAAAAAGAAAAGGAAGAACCAAGATGGAGGCAGACGATGACGACCCAGATCCATGACCTTAAATGGCCATAGCTAGTTATGAATATTTCTTAAGGGATAGATTTTTATAGGACAATTTATCTTACTTAGATGGGCGGTTTATACCATTATTCAATTGGCTCTGAGTTTATTTTGTGGATGTATTGTGGATTGAGAATTAACATATAAATCTGATTGTTAAATTATAATCCTTTTGAATCTCGATTTTAACGGGTTTCTGGGAGTTTATATTATAACTATTAGGGAGTGGATGCTGGGACCGAGGGGTGGTTGTTGAGAGTGTGGGCAGAGTACGTGGCAGGGAACTGGCTGGGAGAGGGTGTCCACTGCATGCATCTAGCCAGGGCAGACTAACTGCCTGGGACAGAGAATAGCTGGGGGGTAGCATGACATGTGGCCGCAGCTGAGATGAATATACCTGCTAATGCCATGTGGCTCTACAATGCCGGCCTTAGTGTGGGATGTTAGATTCATCTTTTTAATAGTTACTACAACAGAGTGGCATTTGAGTTTGTACAGATGGATGGTTATGAAGATTTTAGGCAGAAAATAAATATATATTTTAGGAGATCTAATAATCTAAAAAAATCCAATTATATAAATAATTAAGCAAATACACATTTTTTAAAATTTACTTGGTATACTTGGTATACTTAGTATAAACTAAAACAGGTACATCTACATCTCTCCCCAAAACAAAAATCTGATTTTAAAATATAAAATTCTTTAATGAGGTACTGCACTTTAGAGAGATGAACCGAAAGTGAGTCATGCCAGTAATTCTTCATTTCTTGTCCCTTCCTGAACTCTACAGTCATATCTAGACATATATATCATGTCTAGAATGGCTGTCTCATTACTCCTGCCATGCACTGATCCAGGGTCTCTTTCAGATGAGACTCTTCAGGCAGAGTCAGTAGGAGGTGAGCAGAAGACGGGACTGCTCCCTTTTCATCCACCACCTTCCTGCTTTGCTGTTCTAGAAGCCACATCGTCTGTCCAGTCCACTTCAGGTTTGGGTAATGATGGGTAATGTTGATTCTTCCTCTTCATTTCAGCCTTGTAATGGTTTCCAGCTGTTTCTAATCTTTGTCTGTTCCCACATTCCTTGTTGATTCCCTTTAAATAGTCCCTTTGCTAAGATCTCATCAAAATTCTAGCTGAGTATACCATCTGTTTCCTGCCTAGCCCCTGATAAGCAAGAGCAGACTAAAATTAGAGAGTCAAAGGACAACTGTTTGTCAAATGTCCTTCAACGGTGGGGAACCTTTATTCCCAGGGCTATACAAAAGTCACCTAGCAGTTTAGAGCAGGCAGACGATCACAATGGCATTTTAATAAAGGACTAAGTAAACCTCATAATTCTCTAAGACAAGGTTTTTCATTGGAGCACTACACAGGTAGGAGGAAGAAAACAAGAAATTCTGAGCTTTCAAGTGCAATAATCACTAGGACTCTCTCCCACTATATGCAGGCACTCCTGTTATTATAAAACAGCTACCTATTTGTTCAAGTTACTCCTTTATGTGCCTACTTACTTGGTATACTTAGTATAAACTAAAACAGGTACATCTACATCTCTCCCCAAAACAAAACATCCGATTTTAAAATATAAAATTCTTTAATGAGGTACTCCACTTTAGAGAGATGAACTGAAAGTGAATCATGCCAGTAATTCTTCATTTCTTGTCCCTTCCTGAACTCTAGAATCATGGATCCTATTTACTAATTTACATACATTTGTCTGTATTCACATATGTGAATACATCTATAGATAGCTTTAGTTGATATCAGCATCTATATTATAGGTTTATATATGCCTATCTGTAGATAGATGATAGATGACATGATAGGTAGATAGGTAGGTATGGAGATGAATAGACAAATAGGTGATAGATAGATAACGGTAGTAGATAACTTACAACTAGACAAAGATGTTAGAGTAGACAGACAGACAGACAGATAGATAGATAATTATCCATTGTTTCTCAAAAGAGAGCGAAGGGAAGGTAAGTGGATTACAGGTGGCAGAAAAAAGGCTCTAAATTGTGCTGCTCATGCCACGTAGGCATTCTAAAGACTGAATCGTGTGCTTTCTTTTACCTCTACCTGTGTGGTCGTCCAATGGAGCTCTGAGCTATGTGACACAGCTGAACTGTTAGTTACTTAAGTATGGCTCAATGCCAGTTTCTTGGGCACATGAGCCCCATTTCATAAATGACTGTCATCTTGCCCAGCATGAGCTAGGATCCCTTTGTCCATTACAAGAAGAGTTATGGGAGTAAACTGCTTACATCCTGATGACCACATATGAACTTACTTACATGCTCAGCTATATGAAATATTATTTATGATATAATGAAATAGCCTGTCCTTTAGATCTATAACGACAAATAATTGCAATAATTTCCTATGTAAAATACATGCATAGCAAATAAACTTTTAAAATATCATTTTTTAAAGAAATATCATCTATTTCCTATAGAAGATCCCAAAATATTGACTTAACCAGCAGAGAAGTAAAATTATGTCCTATATATAATAATCTCCTGGTAAATAGTTTAGTTGGGATAAGATATTTTTGTATTTTGTTGTTTTAATTTTTGCTTTTGGTTTTTTTTTTCAGACTCTAAACAGTCTTACAGTTACAGTTTAAAACACATATACCAGTAACAAGAAGGAATCAGAGAAAAACGATAGCATATGTTCATTCTAGGCATATATTTTTTAGTAAGCTAATATCCTGTTACTGAGAATAAGATGGTATAAATAATGCTGGCAGCTACAAAGGATAAAGAATTTATTCTTCATTTTTAAATTATTATATTTTTATCTTAAGTTTATTCTGAGTTGTCAACATGCTTGTCTTGTACCATATGAATTCCTTGTCCCTGTGGATGCCAGAACAGGATGTCAGATTCTCTATAACAGGAGGTACGGAATGTTGGGAGCCACCATATGGACACAGGGAATCAAAGCTAGCTCCACTAGAAAAGCAAAGTAACAGGTACTCTTAACTCCTAAGCCATCTCTCCTGCTCCAGATAGTTTTTTTTTTTTTTAGGTTGGCTTGATATAAACCCAGTTAACATTACCATTAAAAGTGAAGAGGAGGCTGGAGAGATGGCTCAGCAGTTAAGAGCACTGACTGCTCTTCCAGAGGTCCTGAGTTCAAAACCCAGCAACCACATGGTGGCTCACAACCATCTGGAATAAAAACTGATGCCCTCTTCTGGTGTGCATGAAGACAGCTACAGTGTACTTATATAGATAAAATAAGTAAATTAATTTTAAAAAGTGAAGAGGAAGACCAGATACACTCCTACAGCCTACCTGTCTTCCAAGAAGTCTGTAACAGCCAGGGACACAGTGAGACTCCTGCCCAAGTACACATGCCAGCTGGGACACACATAGAGCACAGTGTATGTGGGACCTGTTCCATTGCTGAGCTATATCTTCCTTCTGGTCTGCTTCTCCACTGGAGCCAGAGCAGCAGCCTGACACCATTTCACACCCTACAGGCTGCCTGTCTATCAGGAGGTCTGCAGTAACTAGGGACTCCACCTGCTATCTCCCGGGAGGAATGCAATAACCAGACACACAGTAGATCTGCCTTACCAGGGGAACAGATCATTCCGTTTGCACCTCCATCTGTAAGCAGGGTATTTCCTGCTCCTGGAACCCAAGTCCTGACTGTCTCTCAGGAGGTTCACCCTAACCAGGAATACAGAGGATCTATCCTCACCAGTGACACAGGAGGCCTGCTCTAACCAGAGTCGCAGGAGCTGCCCATACACCCAACCATAGAAAGCACTGTCTGCCTCTGAGGAGGCTGGCGCTAACCCAGGTCACAGATCTACCTGCCTCCAAGGAGGCCAGCTCTAGTCAGAGACACCCAGGCCAGTTAACACCAGAGATAACCAGATGGCAAGATGCAGGCACAAGATCATAAGCTACAGAAGCCAATGCAATTCAGCACCAGCAGAACCCAGTTCTCCAACCACAGCAAGTCCTGGACAACATAACCCACCTAAAAAGCAAAATTCTGACCTAAAATTCCATCTCATGAAGATGATAGAGGCCTTTAAGGAGATATAAATAACTCCCTTAAAGAAATGCAGGAAAACACAAGCAAACATGAAGAAGCCCTTAAAGAGAATACATAAAAATCCCTTAAAGAATTACAGGAAAACACAACCACACAATGATGGACATTTAATTTTTAACAAAGAAGGTAAAAACAGATAGTGGAAAAAAAGAAAGCATCTTCAATAAATGTTGCTGATTTAACTGGAGGTCTATATGTAGAAGAATGAAAATATATCCGTATTTATCACCTTCCACAAAGCTCAAGTCCAAGTGAATCAAGGACCTCCACATAAAATCAGAAAAACTGAATCCAATAGGCAACAAAGCGGGAAAGAGCCTCAAACTCACTGATGCAGGAAGAATTTTTTTTGAACAGAACAACAATGGCTCAGACTCTTAAGATCAACAATTGATAAATGGGACCTCATGATTCTGAAAAGCTTCTATAAGGCAGAAGACACCTCAATAGGACAAATTGGCAACCTACAGATTGGAAAAAAGTCTTCACTCACCCTACATTTGATAGAGTGCTAATATCTATAAAGAACTCAAAAAGTTAACCCTCAAAGAGCCAAATAATTCAACTAAAAATGGGGTACAGGGTTGGGGATTTAGCTCAGTGGTAGAGCGCTTGCCTAGGAAGCGCAAGGCCCTGAGTTCGGTCCCCAGCTCCGAAAAAAAATGGGGTACAGAGCTAAACAGGGAAATAAAAGCAGAGGAATTTCGAATGGCCAAGAAGCACTTAAAGAAATGTTTGAAGTCCTTAGTGGTCAAATCTACCCTGATATTATACCTCATACCAATTAGAATTGTTAAGATCAAAAACTCAGGTGACAGAACATGTTGGTGAGGATGTGGAGAAAGAGGAACACTCATGCATTGCTGGTGGGATTGTAAATAGGTACAATGACTTTGGAAATCTATCCAGTAGTTCCTCAGACAATTGGAACTAGTTTTACCTGAAGACCCAGTAATATCACTCCTGAGCATATACCTGAAAGATGCCCCATGATACCACAAAAAATGTGCTCCAACATGTTCTTACCAGCCTTATCTATCATAGCCATAAGCTGGAAACAACCCAGATGTCCGTCAATCAAATAATGACTATAGAAACTCTAGTTCATTTACACAATGGAATATTATTTAGCTATTAAAAACAAGGACATCATGAATTTTGCCTACAAATGGATGGAACTAGAAAAAACCATCCTGAGTGAAGTAGCCCAAACCCAGAAGGACATGAATAGTATGTACTCAGTGATAAGGGGATATTTATCCAAAAGTACAGAATGCCTAGGATACAACCCACAAACTATAAGTAGCTTAATAACTAGGAAGGTCCAAATAAGGATGCTTCAATCCCATTTAGAAGGGGTAATAAAGTATTCACAGGAGGCAGCAGGAGAAAAACCTGGGCGAGAGATGGTTGAGAGAGGGGAAAATGGGAACAGGATTAGGTATGGGGGTAGACAGGAGAGAAGTCCAGAGGGGCATGAGAATGAATGGAATTAGGCAACCTCATGGGGCAGGAGGAGGGGGCACCCTCTAGGAAGTGCCAGAGAACTGGGAGGTAAGAGACTCCCAAGACTCAGTGAGGATGGTATTATCCAACATGCCCAACAGGGAGGAGAGAGAACTTGGAATTGTCCACCTCCAATAGATAGACAGGAGGAGCAAATGGAGGAGCAAAGTTACCAACACACGGTCATAATTCCTGACCTAGAATTGTTCCTGTCAAAAAGAACTGCAGGGACAAAAATGGAGAAGACACTGAAGGAAAGGCAGTCCAGTGGCCAGCCTAACTTGGGATTCATCTCATGGGGGTACCAAGGCTTTACACTGTTACTCATACTATGATATGCTCACAGACAGGAGCCTGGCATGGCTGTCCTCTGGGAGGCTCTATTAGCAGCTGACTAAGACAGAAGCAGATACTTATATCTAATCAGTTCCTGATTGATGTCAGGAACTCCCTATGGTTGAATTAGGGGAAAGTTTGAAGAGACGGAAGAGTAGGAAGACATCACAGGAAGACCAGCAGCTTTAACTAACCCAGACCCCTGGGAGCTCCCAGGGACTGAGTCACCAACCCGGCAGCATAACAGGCTGGGCTGAAGCCCCTGGCTCATATGTAGCTGAGGTCTGCCTGGTCTGACCTCAGTGGAAGAAGAGGGCCCATGGAATGGGGAAGCCTGGTGGGGAGGGAAGAGGGAGCTTCCTCTCATAGGCAAGGGGGAAGAGGAACTTGATGGGGAACTGTGGGAGGGGGAAACAGGAGGAGTGGCAATTGCTGGACTGTAAATAAATAAATAATTTAAAAAAACTAACAATATATCAACAATTAGGTTTCAATAGTTTTATAGATAAAGATTAAAAGAAAAAAATGAAAGCAAATAAAACATATTGGAAAAAAATTAGTTACCTTTCTATAGTGATGGGTTTTATACTTGAATTTTCATTTTGACTAATTAATATTCTTCCATTGTCTAGGTAGAATTGGAGATCATCTACACTATTTAAATAAATAAATAAGTCTATAGAATTAAGATCACTACAATGGCTTTCTTGGAATCTTTAGATATTTAGGGATTTTCTGATTGATGCCTTGAATATCATAAGCTGCTCAAAGAAAATAGTAGGTCATGTTAAAAGAAGTCATTACAATACTTGAGTAAATTTACTGTGATATTTGGGTAAAGATTAAATAGAAAAATCTCCAAATCCGACATATAATATGTTTTTTTAAACCTATGGTCCCTAAAGAGATGCTATTGAAATGAACTGAAACATATCTACTAGCCATTAGTTTAAACATCAAGAGTAAATAAAAATGTCTTGAGTAGAAGAAAGGCTAATTTTATTAGTTTTATAATTAAGATACTTATTTAAAAATTTGTTTGGGGAGCAGGAGAGATGGTCCAGTTACAGCAATTATAATTTTAGTGCAGCACCATGGCTACTCTGGCAAGGATCTGGCAGAAATAAACATGCCTTCATTACACACCTTTAACCCCAAACAATGACATTTAATTGAGAGAGAAAGAGACAGTGTGAGAAATCAGAGAAAGATTTAACAGGATAAGTTAGAGATAAGATATGCCCAACCTAAGGAAAGAGAAGCTATTGAGAACAGGAGAGAGAGAGAGAGAGAGAGAGAGAGAGAGAGAGAGAGAGAGAGAGAGAGAGAGAGAGAATGAATATCGGTTGAGTTAGTAGGGAGCCAGTACACTGAGCACAATGAAGTGAGTTCACTCCTGAGTTCATGCAGTTTAGTACAGGTCAGCAGAGACAGTTGAAGCCAGAGCCATAGTTAGAGGCCAAACAGAGCAATTCAGTGAGAAACTGAGAGAAGCCAGATTCAATCAGTTTGGAGAGGAGTTTGAGTCCAAATAGCTGTGTTCAACCAGCCAACCAGAGTTTAGAAAGGGCAAGAAAGGATGAGCTTATTCAGCAGTAAGTCTCAGAGGGTAAAACGTTCTAGGCTAACATTGGAAGACAACGGCTGGAAGCTGAAGCCTTAGGGTCCTGAGTTACAGAAAAATTGATTGTAATGAAGCTAGACGTTTCCTGGCCTACCCCTAGGAATAAATTATACAGAAGTGGTCTGGGCTCAGTCAAAGCCATGAATTTGTAAAGCTTGGATACAGGTCTCATCTCATCCCATCCCTTCTTCTGAGGTAGTAAAAGTAACATTTACATTTATATCCAGTAAAGGAGATCACCTGCTGCTCTTCCAGAGGACCAGGGTTTGATTCTGTCACCCATGTGGTGGCTAAATACCATCTCCCATTTCAGTTCCAGGGACTCCTGTCCATCTTGTTTCCTTCAATGTCAGTGCATTCATAGCATACACAGAAGAGCTACATGCAGGCCAACCGTTCATACACATAAAAAATGAAATAAATCTTATTAAAATGGAAAATATAAATTTGATGCTTGGTTTAGATTGGAAACTATAAAGAATATGATGATTTATTTAATAGCTACATATAAAATTTACTAAAATTATAAACTTTATTATTTGACTAATATTTTCCTTACACAATGAATTATTATTCATGTAACATTTAGATGCTACTATGGGGTTTTTGGTGCCCTTTCCTTCCTTTTCCCTTCTACATTTTCTCATTATTGATGAATTGATTTTAAGTCATATGAAATATAAAACAAGCCCAGTGTTAAGTATCTTTTTTATTTCTTTACACTCCAGTCATTATCCCCCTCCTTTCCTCCTTCAGACAGTTGCTCATCCCATCCCATTCCTCCTTCCCTGTCTCCAAGAGGATGTCCTCAACCACACCCCCTACTCTACCATCCCTTCAAGGGTTAGGTGCATCTTCTCTCACTGAGGCCAGTCCAGGCAGTCCTCTGCTGTATATGTGTCAGGGACCTCATATCAGCTGGTGTATGCTGCCAGGTTGATGGTTCACTGTCTGAGGGATCTCAGGGGTCCGGGGCTGTTGAGACCACTGGTTTTCTTATAGGGTTGCTCTCCTTCACAACTTCTTCCAGCCTTTCCCTAATTCAACCAATGACTTCAGTCCATTGGTTGGATGTATCTGTCTCAGTCAGCTGCTTGTTGGACTTTTTAGACAGCGGCCATGCTAGGCCCCTGTCTGTAAGCACACTATAGCATCAATAATAGTGTCAGGCCTTGGAGTCTCCCCTTGAGATGGATCCCAATTTGGTCCAGTGAAAGGATCTCCTTTCCCTTAGGGAGTGTTTTACACAGAGTAATTCCTTTAAAGTTTAATTTGGGAGCTTTAGTTTCATATTTAATTATTTTCCTTATTAAAAAACCATGTCCCTGGCTAATACCTTGTACCCAACATTAGTCCCAATGAAATTCAGTCAATCTATAGCTTGGAACTTGAATACCCAATCCCCTAAGTTAAGACTTTGGTCTAAGTTTGGCACTGTTCTGAGGTAATGCAGACTTTAACAGAGGGAACCCAGGAGGAATCCATGGAGCGTGCTTGCCTAAAGAAAGCATGAGAATCCAGGCCCATCCTCTCTCACTTCCCAGCTAGGAGGAGGTAGGGGCATTGTTTTACCAAGGTTTTCAAGCATAATGTACAAGATCAGTAAGGAAATGCCAGCATCACTAAATCTCTGTTTATAACCATAAGAGACAACAAAGTATATACTATATAGTAATTTTTTCTAATATATTAAAGTTTTCTAAGATTATTTGACTCCAGTATATCTCCTCAAACAAAATAGTTCATTAATCTGAATATTTAATTAAGGATATCTGTATGAAGTTTAAAAATAAAATAAATCAAGAGGAATTGATTCTAAGAAAATGAGTGAGTACCACTAGGAATGCATGCCTAGTGATTTTTTTAATTCCTATGAACTTATTTTTAAAATATAATGCTTCATTTAATAGTTGGACTTTTTTCTTTTATTTTTATTGGATATTTTATTCATTTACATTTCAAATGTTATCTCTTTTCCCAGTTTCCCCTCTGGAAATTCCTTTTCCCCTCCCCACCCTAGCATTCCCCTGCTTTGGGGCATAGACCCTTCACAGGAACAAGGGCCTCCTCTCCCATTCATGCTGGACAAGGCCATTTTGTGCTACATATGCAGCTGGAGCCATGTGTTGCCTCATGTGTACTCTTTGGTTGGTGGCTTAGTCCCTGAGAGCTCTGGGGTCCTGTGAGCTTTTAAACTGAAGTAGTTCCTTGGCATCTCCTCCAGGCAGATTCACCCACACAAACATATTCTCTAGCATAGTTTAAAATGTTCGTCCAGGTGTATCTATAAGTCTAAACGAGCTAAATATGAACACTGAATTGTCTGATGACAATTTAAGAAGTAATTTTGCTGCAGGAAAATTTGATCTTTTCTTTTTTTCCCACTTGGTAATCACAAACTATGTGGAGATCATTCCACTCTGCTTTACTCGTTGGCATGACTCATTTGGTGTTCCCTACAAGGAACAGCTTTAAATGCTGGAAACATTCTTCAAGTAACGTCCTGTAGTGCTTGTTTGAAGAAACAGATAAGGATCTTTTGTACTTAACAGAATTTATTTGCATACAAACAATCAACATGTTGAAGTTTTCCAATCTGCTGTTTTCACATGAACAGTAACCACATATTCTGTGATGTTATTTGCATTCTCTTGCTTCCTTTATGATATGCACTGTCATAGTACATCATGAAATATTAACTTGCGAAAGCAATAAAGGAGGCAGGAAGGAGAAAGCCCCCGAATGATACAGTAATATTCATCCATCGCTGTAGCCCCCATTATAACATCTATGTCCTATTCACTAGAATAATCATGGATGGGTCACTCAGAAAATAGTTTGCTGTGCACACAGCACAAAACAGAATATTCAAGAAGTTAGTGATTGAAAGAGACTTAAGGAGTTGGCATTGTTTTTTATTCATTTAAACCAGAATGCATTACTCCAAGTTAGCAGTAAGAACTCTATATGGAAGGCATCATTACTTGCATTTGAAAAGGAAATAAACTTTAGAGCCAGTTAAGACTTCCACGCATACTTTAATATAATAATAATTATATTAAGTCAGGTATTTTATTATTACACTGTCCATATAAGAAATTTAATTTAAAGCATCTGAATTTATTGATCCAGAATAATTATTGCCATAATCCAAAAAGAATGTAGAATATTAAATTTAAATATAATCAGTGTATAAGTTTGAGGCATTCAAAGACTTTTTTGTGATCCATTGCACACTGATTTCATTTAATCTAGAAAAGAAAATATTTGGTATTCATTTCATTTTCTCAAGTACACCTAACCCAGTCACGTAAACTGATCACAACAAATGATGTGGAAAATATGTTTGACCAAGTTGAATGTCACTGCTTAAGGGATTTAAACTCAACTATAAAGTTGAAAATGTAAATTTTATTTACCCTTAATGGCAGCTTCAGTTAAGGTTTTTGAAATTAAAAATAACCCAAAGCCTTATTATTTTAAAACACACATGCTAGCGTTCAAATTTTCATTAGGTAATGTCTCTGTGAAAACATCTTTATCTTCAGATTATTTAACTGAATATCATCTGCAAGTGAGATATTTGTGACTTAAGGAAAACAGACAACAGAGAATGTAAAAATAGCATACTTAGAAAGGGTCTAACTGAATTGTTAGCCATAGAAATGAGGCGTGTACATACAATGTCCTTAGGAAAACAGTACTTTAAAAATGTTGTTTTATTTAAAAGTAAAAATAAAGCCTGTGTTTAAAATTTAAGACAGCAATTAAAATTATCCACTTAATTATATAAATAACTATTTAAAATAAAGTTAAAAAACACAGTCCAGAAGAAATGCATTCCTTTGTTTTCCCACACTATTAGACTGGCTTTTAAGAACCCAATTGCTAGATGTTAAGTTCAGTTTGAGTTAGAGATCCTCTGGTGGGCAAGCCTAACCAGTTCTCTCATAAGACACGAAGCAATAAATTTAGCAGCACCGATGTGTGATGTTCATTAAATAGTTAATGTCTATACAGCACTCAGAATTTTGTATAATAGATATATAAAAAAGGAATCTTTAATAAAGACATTTTATGAAAGTGTCCATTATTATATTACTATGGCCTTTGCTCTGCCATCATAACCTCCCTTCCAAAATACAGCGACAATCAATCCTTAAAATAATACTGGCTCACCTACCATCTCTTCATCTCTGTAAAAGCTGCTCCCAAATCCTTGTGCCCATATAGATAGTTGTCTTGGTGACATGCTCTCACACTTTTTGACAGTCAGAGTTTCTGAAGGAGAGAGGAGCTGAGCTTTACAATTTTAGAAATATGTTTGGGTGAACAATGTGGGAAGAAGATTGAAAGGTGAATACTAAATTGATCTTTAAATACATGGGATTGCTAAATCAACTTTGAAAATGCTAACATGTAGCAGGATATTTTATTTAAGTAGATCACATATGCTAGAGGAATATCTTGAGAAAAGATTGGCTCCTCTGCACTTAGATCTGCTCATCGTGACTAAGCACCTATTGAAATTTGTCTTTCCTCTCTCCATTTTGCAATTTGAAATTTGAGTTTCCATGTTTTTCAGTATTTGGAAGAAGAGACACTGCTCGCGAATCTAAATGTCAGAATTGGTGCTTAACGGTCACCGGTACCATTGCCTAACAAATCAACAACAAATTAATAACTCGGCTTCACCCCCAAGAAGCTCTGGGTGCTTTCACATTTGGAGCTTCTGCAGTTTCTATAATTATCAATTCCATTCAAATCTTACGCTCTCTTGCAGTTAACTTCAGAGAGAAGGTTGAGCCGCTTTGAGGAAATTCTACTGGGTTTCGTGTCCTTGTGGTCTCTCATTCCAAGAAAATAAAAATAGGCTGAACCGCTTCCTTTTGTTTTCTCTTTCAGAACTAGATATGCAGAGGAAAAAGGACTTTCCAAAAGAATACTAAAATTAATCCCTACATAAATAGATCCCTACCAAGTACTCATTTTAAATGGCACTAGAATTGGCTAATTTCTGCTGCTAATGAAGCTTATTTAAACACAGCCACTCTGAAGTCCTGTTCCTTAAAACAGTTGCTATTGAATGTGACAGTGGAAATGGGGGAATTTTGCTAACTGGAATTTAAGCCCGCCCTCAACAGGGCTTGGTGGGAGAGACTGATATCTCCCATGTAAATATTTCTGCCTTCCACAGTACACTTCATTTGGAGTCTCAATTTTCTTGTGTGACTAGGAATAGACATCCATCAGGATAACATTCACAGATTATCCAATGAAAGATTGAATTATCAGAAACATGGAAGAGTGTTTAACCATGCCACTAAAAATAATTTTATCCTAAGTCAGGAATGTTCATCAATTTAGGTCCAAGATAGTCAAGATGATACTTTTTCAACCATTACCCTTCACCTTATTTACAATCTTGGGACAATTTCCTGTCTGTCTGAACACGTACTGAATACTCTCTGAGAGCAAAGTACTATTTTAAGCATTTATTGTATAAAATCATTTAATTCTTTCAAAAACCTTTCATGGTAAATTTTCTGGAATGGTACTTTGCAAATGGCAAAAAATAGTCATCAAAGAGAAAAAACAAACCATGGTGTAATGCAATTATTTCTGTAGCACCCATGAGCAGGAAATGGACAAGCAGGAAATTTGAACTCACACTCTCTGCTTATGGTGCCATATTTTTCTGTATCTCATTTTCTTACAACTCTGATTGGATGGTTAAAATAATCTCCATAATCTCACATGAAGCTGAAATCTTGATAGCTAGTGATGGACTGGAAAAATCTGCAGTAGCACATTTAAATAAAATCCTCTGTTGATGGAAAAATAAAATCTGAAATCATGCTTGAGCAGAAGAAAAACAAACCAAGACCTACCTAGTTTTGGGGTCTATAATGAGTAACGCACTTCATTTTGAAACCAAAGGGAAGCAAGTGATATGCACCTTAATCTTCCCATTCAAGAAGCAGAGGATTGTAGAGAGTAGTTTAGCTACTTCAGAAACTAGTTGTTATGTGAATATGTTGTTTTAATCCCACACGTGGGATACGGGACAGCTTCAGGTTGTCCATGACTGTTAATTATGATTGTTTCCTGCTGTAGGAAGGGCAGGATTTTTTGCCAGTTGCAGATAGTTTATGTCTGGAATTCTGGAGACACTCGAGAGGATATAAGTTATAAATATTAGAGTTCTGAGAGAACCTGTGGTAGTTGCTGTCCCCACGGCTGTTGGTACCTGCTTCTGGGTTTTCTATTGCTGGATTGCAAGAATGCTGGATGAGTGGTTTGCTGGATTGCTGGTTAAAGATATTCTGATGTCTTCACAGATTGGACCTGCCCCAAGAAACTAGAGGACCCTAATAAGCAGAAATTAGTCTAAAGAGGAAAGACCACTTTCTCCCTCTAATCTTTTACCTCTCCTGTCTAGTGTTGTGGTTTGGAGGTGTGATAGATAATAGAACCCAGTAAAGTAGCTCAAAAAATTACACCAACAGAGGAAAGCAGATCTCTGTGAGATCCCAGAAAAGCTGATCCACATACTGTATATCAGGCTAACCAGAGCGTGAGGTCCTGTCTAAAACAAAAACAGAAACAAAAGAACAAGAACAAATTTTAAAGAGTAAGCAATCTTCCTCCTCTTCCTTTTCCTCCTCCTCCTCCCTCCTCCCCCCTCCTCCTCCTCCTCCTCCTCCTCCTCCTTTTTTCTTCCTCCCAGTTGTTATTTTTCAACATGTCCCTATGGTAGCATTATAAGAGCTGAAAAACTAGGCCAAACTTCTCAGTATTTTTCTCCTATTTAACTAATAATATGACTTGGCAGGGTGTACATTCCTCTACTGTAAGAGGAGATTAAGCTATTTTCACTTTGCCTACAATAAAATCAGGGCCATTAACATTTAATGCTTTCTGTGTTGACCCTTATGTAAAAATATTCTCCTTAAGAAGAATTTTAAACAAGCATAGCTACTTATGCATAAATATTTATGCTTAACAGAGTTTTAGCATTTTATTCCTCTTGGCTATTACACGGAAGTGTCCCTATTCCCTCTGTGTAAACACCACAGACACACACACACACACACACACACACACACACACACACACACACACACACACACACATTGCATGCTCATTGATACTTTACCCCCAGTAAGAAAGTCAAGCAAGTCCCAGGCTGTGATGATGCTGTCTTCCAAGCACCACATGGCATATGTCCTCAGACTATTAACACCATTGATAACTGTTACCAGAGGAAGAACTGCAAAAAATAGTACCCAATATTTCCTATCATGGAGTTGGGAAGTGGCTCGTGAGGCCCATTTCAAAAGTGTTTATGAAAGTTATACACTGTAAGAAGAGGGTCTCATGGGGCCTTGCCCCACACCTACAGTTTATAAAACATTATGGTTACTTGAAGAATAGAGGAGAGGGGTCATGAGGCCTTCCCTATCTCTAAGATTTATAGACAATTATCAGTAGTTGGGGAAATGGGAATGGGGGTTGCTGTTGTTTATAGTAATATGTCAGTTGATAAGTTTCCCATGCTCCTATAAGAAAACTCAATTAAACTCATTGACTGATCAAGTTAGACTTGAGTAAAACTGTTTCATCAATTGGCGGTTGGTGATTTACCAGGAAAGAATACACACTTGTTAACCCATCTGTGAAAAGTTCACAGATGAAAAAGTCAAATCAATACTGTCCTCTGTGACTTAAGCATTAGGTCTAATAATGAGTCCCTATCAGCAAGATGTCTAACCCTATTTCTGTTAGTCGGCAAATATAGACCTTATTTGGCAAATCAATGTAAAATTGCTTTCTTCTATGAATGATCAGATGGGAAGATTATTTTGAATAGTCCTGCAGAGTCCAAAGTAATCACAAGAGTTCCTATTAGATAGGTTTAAGACTTGGAAGTGTTAGAGGAAGAGGAAAAGAGAGATGAGGAATGAAAAACAGAAGATTTATTGATTGACTGATTGATTGATTGATTGATTGATTGGTTGGTCGGTAAAAAAAGGATCCAGAAATGATAGGTCTTTGAAAGATGAAAAACAAGGAATAAATTCTTCTGGAGACACTCAAAAGAAATTTGTGGTCATGATGAAATTGATTATAGCCAACTGAAACACATTTTGTACTCAAATTGGCAGTATTTCAAGCAGTAAGCTTATAATGTGTTTTAGCCACAATAGAAAAATACTATATTTAGAAAATATCTATAGCTTGTGACTTAGATTCATAACAAACAAGAAAGGAAATCTTGAAATTACTAATATTGTACCTTAGAATAAAGTTGCCACCTTCATTTCTTAAGTGCCTGTCAGTCTGATTAGTTACTGCTATACAATGAGGTCCGTAGATTGTGAAGCAGCTTTTCTTAGTAAAGGTACCAGAGAGAATGTCTATATCCTGAGAAACTGAATAAAACTGCTGTTCCCTCATCACTCTCTGGGAGCCCAGACATTTTCCCAGAGAAAATGTTTCCCTGCCAGGTTACCTATAATCTTGACAACGACATGCAGGATCTGTATTCACTCCTACAGTGTCCCTGAATTCATTTCTGTGGATATTTATTCAATGTCCAACTACAAAATTTTTCTACTGATTTGGGGAGCAATAGTAGCTTTGTCTGTAGTCTCAACTCTTGACACACCAACTCCCTTGGTCTTTATTCTGAAGTGTGCTTCCTTTAGTCTGCTGCAAACTTCTTTGCTGTTTCTCATTAATAATGAGAAGCCTCCTCATTAATAACGCTAAAGTAAAGCATTGTGTTTTTACCACGTTGGTGACAAGATTGCATGCTATATTAGAGCTCAGATCCTGTCAATGTGCCAACATGGTTGAAGTCCTTCTGTAACACAACTAAACGTATAGCTGAAGGATTATTCTCAAGTCCAAGTTCAACCACAATATTGAACTGACGGCTACAGCTCACTTTTCACTTCCAAGATTTTACCTCCAAGGTGAATTTAATTACTATGAGAAAATGTAAGTGAATACATTCTTTTAAACATTCACAATAGATTTTATAAATTTAGGCTCTTTTATATTTTCTTATTGTCCAACTTGCAAAGTACCACGTAAGGTCTGGGTATGTGTCTCTACATCTGTTTTCATCTACTTGTTGGAGAAAGCCTCTCTGATGATGACTGGATACGGTACTTATTTATAGTAGAGCAGAATATAATTGGGGTTATTTTATTAACACTTGTTAGTGTTTGTTTTTCTATTAGGCCTATGGATCATCTTGTCTCTGAATCTCAGTTACCCAAGCACTGTCAAGTATGTATTCCCTCTTGTGGAGTTGGTGTATAAAAGAGAGGGTCATTTATAGTTCATATTAAATTCAACTTAACAAGAAAATTTTATTTTTTCAAATAAAGAGTTTCTTAGAATTTAGGGTTGGGAAGATGCCTCAGCGATTAAGAATATTTGGTACTCCTCCAGAAAATCCATGTTTAATTCTGAGCACCCAAATGGTGGCTCACAACCAATAGATGATTCTAGGTCCCAGGAACTGACTTCTTCTTCTGGTCTTCATAGGTAACAGGCATGCACATAGTGCATATATATTGGTGTGGCTAAAAGACTCATACATACGAAGAAATCTTTCAAGGGAAAGTTGCTTATAGTTTTTTATATATAGTAAATAAGCGTATTGACTTCCACAGGCATTTTTAGATTATCAATCTGATGAGATACTACTAAAAGTTTCATGGAGGCATATATAAAAATCGTATTAATCTGAATTCCTTCTTGTTTAAGCAATCTTACATAAATTATTCAATTTATTCTGATTTTAAAAGTATTCAAGTTAATGCAAAACAAAAGGAAAGAAGATAGAACAACCCTTTAGATGTTAGGGGGTATGTCATTTGAGGAAACTGTCTTAATACATCTTAATATCAATAATAACAATGATCACCACAGTGAATACACTGAGACTACTATATTACTGTTTTGATTCAGTATAGTTAGGAGGAGCAACTAGATAGTGGTTCTATCTCAATATAACATGTGCGTCATATTTATATCTCATGTGTTTTCTTGTCAAGAAATCAGTTTAGAGTCATATGAGGATGTGAAAGAAATATAGTTTTATGGACAGTTGACATAATGTGAAATTTAGGTTTAGTATTATGTAGCACAAATAACGCATATTATCTTCTAAACATTCTACTATCTGAATTGTTTGTCTAAAAGATGCATCACGAATTCCCTCTAGGTACTGAGGTTTTCTTTTAAGTCTTTTGTGTTTGTTTTTTAGAAACCTCGTTATCTAGAAATGTTACTCAAGATTCTTCAACATGGTTCAGAGATTGGAGTGATTTTCTCTTCCATCATTCATTCACTCATTCATTCATTTCCCATTTCTTCATTTATTTGACAGACTAAGTGTTTTCTGACTGTAGCTACAGTATTATTACTTCCTATAGTGCTTCTTACACATATTTCTATTGTGTCCATGATAACACAAAGCAGAAAACCTGAAGCTCATTTCACTCCTACATAGATGCAATTCATTTGGCCATTAGAGTACTTTAATCTCCATTAAGTGCAGAAATTATTTCTGTCTAATATTTGATTGTTTTAATCTTTTAAATTTGTGTAATAAAGTTGAACTACACCGTTACTTATGAGATTGGAATTCTTCCTGTGTTCTGAAACTCTTTGTCACTATGTAGTACTCTGATGTAGAGTCATAACAAATAATGACTTCCAGCCAGAGGGAAAAGCATAGAGGAAATGATGGATTTCATTTAGAACTTAGAAAGCTTATTAATAGGTAACCTCTATAAACCAGAAACAAACCAGCTGATGCCCCGCTACAGAAAAGAACATACAAATCTAATTACTAATACCTTCCAATCACATTGAAAGAGAAAGCATCAGTCATCACCATACACTTCAACTCTCTCTGAAACGTCTACTGGAACATAATGATTGGGGGCCCCCTTGCTATAACTTATGAGACATATGGAAATTGTGATTCTTGTTTAATTCAGTGAAAATGATGAACATTTGTAGAGGGATCAATTTCATCTTCAGCTCTTCAAACACGATCAAAATGGAAATGTAGATTGGAACAGAAGTGGGCACCCCTATGGTGGAAAATGGCAGCATCTTCCTGATTACACGATACCTCTACTGTGGTCTATATTTGCTCTTCTATATTTAAAAAATGGTTTAATAAAAAAGGCCAACTATAGAAATATATGTCTCTTCATCTAGGAAAAACCATCTGGGTAAACACATGATGGTTTTTATCAAGTTCCAGTACTGAATCTTCTGAGGGTGCAAATGCTGATTTATATCCATGTCTTCAAGGCTGTTATGGTTTCAGGATTTAAATAAATTAACTCTCCTTCCCTGTCTAGAAATTTGAAAATTTTAGTTAGAACCTAATTAGAATTCTACCAGGGCTTCTGCTCTGCAGCTTTCCACGTCACTCCCTGTAATGACAGAAATCCCCTACAGGGTATCAGAGGGGATCTGGATGCTTAGCTCTGAGCACAACCAAGTTGGCATAGGACTGAGTTTCAGAAAGTCTAATACAAGATACTATACACTTCCCAGAAGAGTGCCAGAGGGGACAAGGCAACCTGATGCCTCATGTATAATACTGACATAAGCTGTCACTTCCTTCCTATCATGTAAGGTGGAGAAGGCTCAGTGGATAGATCAGAGTGGATTATGGAAGTTCTCTGTAAAAGTTCCTTAAGTAGAGGAACAACCAGTATCCTCCAGAAAGGAGAGAAATCTCAACATAGTGGAGATGCATATCCATATCTGGCTGACTCCAAATATCTGCTATCAGTTGCACTCTATCTCAGGCCCACTCTAAATACACACATGATACTTAGGATAAGAGTCATGATCAAAATTGAAACCTAAATACAGATTTTTTCAAATTTCTAAATATGATTCTTTAGAAAGGTCTAGATGTTGTTTTCCTTTTGAGGTTCTATAGTCAATAATGATTTTGTCATCTTCACTTCCAAAATATTCCCAGATAAATCCACTTTATAATATGTAGGGGTGGGAGGCTTTGATGTAGGTGTTCTTTGGTTAGGTACACACACGCAGGCATATGCCCGTGTGTGTAGAGACCAAAGAGTAACTTTAAGTATCATTCCTCATGTGCTTTCTAGAACATTTCTCTTTAGAACAAGACATCTTATAAGCATGGACCTTTTTCAGGTAGGCTAGCTGAGAAGTGAGCTTCCCATCTCACCATTCCTGGGATCTCAAATGCACAGAACCCCACCATGGGATGCTGAGATGTTCACTGGTGTTCTGGGTATATACACATCTGTCCTCAAACTTGGGAGGTAGTGAAGCAACTGAGTCATTTTACCAGTCCTATTTACATTTTAAGGAGAATGAAACAAAATAACCAACAAATATCTGCTCATGATTGAAGATTTCTTATACTTAATCATCTACAATCACAATAACTTCTCACAACAATCCAAAAAACTAATGGAAATAGCAACATCTTTTCTGGAAGAAATCTTCTTAGGAGTAGTGTAACTTGTCAAAAGATACACAGTTACAAATACTGAAGTTGGAGGCCAAGCCTAAACCTTTGTAAGTCAAGTAGTTCATCTCTTTGGTTCTGTATCAGGCCTTCTGCCAACAGCCATTTAGAGGATCATAGAGGACTGATTCCCTTTTAGGGTTCATGGGGAAGATGTGTCCAACCATTTCAGTTACATAATTGAAAAAAAATTACACATTACAATCCATGAAATCTGTATTTGTTAACTTTTGTTAATGTTCTTGAAATCCAAGATACATACAGTAGGAACATTTCCTAGCAGGGACACTTTCATTATCCCCAAATCTTCAGTAACCAAAATTTATGAACTAACATATCAGGACAACTAATCCATCAATTGCACGCATTGTTCTTCTACAGGGTTTATTCCTAAATGCAGGAACATTATTTCTCTTATTAATCATTAAAATGATTAGGAATATTTTTCCTTATTCTACAGGTTCAATCATTCCTGGTGTTAGTAATGTTAGCACTTTGGCCTCACAAAGGTGACAGAACAGTATGAAAATGCAATATCGTCAACAGCATAGCAATGTTACAGTGATTATGGCTAAACACTGGCAGCAAAGGACAATTCCAAAGGTAAGATTCTTCCATTTATCATTTGCCTACAAAATTGCAGTCATGACTAAAACCTTTCTATAACCTGATATCTTTATACATTCCCGAGTTAAAGGAATTTATAATATCATTTGAAGATGAAATTAAAATAAATTATTTAATTCACGACTATACACATACACACACACCACAAAAAAATTATTCTCCTGCCTGTGACATTCTGTCTTACTACTTTTTTTCTGGAAATGGTACTTGGTCCCGTGATCTGAAATAAAATCTATTTACTATAAATATTTTTAATCAAGATTCAAGCAAATGTATATTGTGAAAATTCATAGACATTCTTTTGCCTTTTATCTCTGTTTTATCTCTGTCACACGGGGAAAGTGAAATCTACTGTGATGGGACATTCATTTGACTTCTCAATTATATCAGTGTCAAGCTTGCATGCACAGATGCTGTGATAGAACTGCAGTTGCACTAGTCCATTGTTATTAGACTCAGAGCAAATAAAGTAGACTGGGCTGATGTAAAACAAGAGCTTGGCTTTATAGATTTAACTATAGAGCAAGAAGCACATTGATTCTTCATGCAAATGCCACAGGCTACTTCTACTTAAATTGATTTTGGTTTCACTAGCTCAAGTGATTTTTTTAATACAGGAATTTGATAACTGCATATGTCATATAGTTATTTTATCAAGTGATGGAAATAGTAGAAATAAAAGATGGAATGACTGCAGTGTCAAGATCTTGTAGGGAAACTATCAGGAACGTCATAAAATATGTATAATTTGGCTGAAATATTATTACTTATAATGAACAGTTTAGGATCTATAATTTTCTTTTCCATCTAAAAAAATAGCCAAGAGATCAAAATGATTTAAGAACAACCAAAAGCAGCATAACTGCAATGTTATAATGATTTGCCACAGAAACAGAATTCAAATGTTAGTTACTCTATATACTGGTTTGTCTCAAAGCAAAAGCTTTCTGTAGTTACTAAATCTCTTCAGGCCTATTATTTAAACTGTTCAATGAACAAAGTTCTCATGTCATTGTTGCTTAATCTTTGCATTTATCATGAATAAGGAAGGAAACCTATTGACCACAGTTACTAAATTTTTAAATCATGACCACTCAAAGCAGCTGTCTATACTGATGTTTAAAGTTCTCTGTTTCTGATCACCTTGTGTCTCTTTTGTTCCTAAAGATTATGAGAAAGAGGTTCAGCGCATTCAGAGCTCACATCCAATCTCCAGAACAGTAAGCAGAAGGACTAAGTTTGGAAAGTAGTTTCTAAGGGAGTAAATACCAATTTCACCAAGTTAATAATACCTTATGTGGACTTCAACTAGTAGGGAGAGTTCATAACCTATAGATTTTAAAAAGCAAAAGAAAACATTTTCTTTTCTGCAGAAGACTCAAATAGAAGGCTTTTCCGAAGTGAGAACTTATTGGCTGACTTGGTTGTCAGCAGTAGTAAGGGGCTTTAAGGAAGGGTGGGTCAGCAGAGGTGTCAGCATTTCACAAAGGTGGTGACTGATCCAATTAAGCTGGAGCACAGGGTCCTTCTGAGGAGAAAAGTCAGAATAAGGTGGTAGAATGCTTTTACATCAGGAAGAGTCTGGTGAGTGACTGAAGGGACTTCTTTCCAACAGAAGAATCAGCTACAATTTTATTTAAAATGGCATAAGTAGATGGCATTTGTGAAATATGCATTTGTCCTCAGTATAGGGAAACGAACACGAATTAGACTAAACACCAGGAGGAAAATATCAGCTAATGGTTTTCTGCAATAAAACAAATATCTAATAAGGATTTAATAGATATCTTGCAGAAAACAGAAAGTTTAAATGGAAGTGACACTATCAAGAAAGACGGGACAGGAAGCACATGACTACAATAACACAAAACTTCAAGGGCAGGAGGAATGAAAGACTACTGGTACATCTGAGTCTTTAAAATGAAGAATATTGAAACTACTAAACATGTCGGTCAGCACAGTAAGTGGAGGGTAATCTTCATGTGCTGTATTCAGTTTCCTGGAATTTTATTGAGAATTTTTATATTTAATGATTATCAGGGATATCTATCTACAGTTTTGTGATGTTGCTGTTGTTGTTGATGTTGTTGTTGTTGTTGTTGTTGTTGATTTGTGGTTGTTGTGTCCTTAGCTGGTATTAGTATTAGAGTAACAGTGGCTTCTAGAAGAAGATTTGGAATGTTCCTTTTGTATCTTTTTTCTTTAATTATTTAAAACCTACTTCTTTAACATCTTCTTTGAAAGTCTAATATAATTCTAGGCCTAGGCCTGGACTTTTCTTTTCTTAAATGGAAGGATTCTAACTATTGCATGAATCTCATTTATTTTTTTTCCAAGATGGTCTAATATTTTTTTCCATCTTTATTAACTTGAGTATGTCTTATTTACATTTCGATTGTTATTCCCCTTCCCGATTTTCAGGCCAACATCCCCCTAACCCCTCCCCCTCCGCTTCTATATGGGTGTTCCCCTCCCTACCCTCTCCCCATTACCACGCTCCCCCCAACAATCACCTTCACTGGGAGTTCAGTCTTAGCAAGACCAAGGGCTTCCCCTGCAACTGGTGCTCTTACTAGGCTATTCACTGCTACCTATGAGGTTGGAGCCCAGGGTCAGTCCATGTATAATCTTTGGGTAGTGGCTTAGTCCCTGGAAGCTCTGGTTGGTTGGCATTGTTTGAACCTCTTGTATTAAGAGTCAGTTTAGGCGGATTGGAGAGATAGCTCAGTGGTTAAGAACACTGATGCTCTTCTAAAGGTCCTGAGTTCAATTCCCAGCAACCACATGGTGGCTTACAACCATCTGTAATGAGATCTGATGCCCTCTTCTGGTGTGTGTGAAGACAGCTACAGTGTACTCATATACAGAAAATAAATAAATAAATCTTAAAAAAACAAAGTTTGTTTAGGTTGTCGGTCACTTTGGCAATTTGGCTGAGTTTAGAAATTCATCTGTTTCTTTTAAACTTTCCAACTTAATGGAGTACAAGTTTTAAAAGTATTCCCCTATAGTATTCTGAAAGTCTTTAGTGTCTTTTACAATGTGTCCCTGTTTATTCCTTAGTCCATTGATTGGGTCACCCTTTTCTTTCTCTTGGTTAGCTGAGCAAAGAGTCTATGTTGTTTCTCTTCTCTACAACATCTTGGAATCATTGTTCCTTGGTATTGTTTGTTTTTCTACTTCAATAAATTCTGTTCTGATTTTTATTATTTATTTCTATCTATGAAATATAGGTTTGGTTTGTTCCTATTTTTTTTTAATTCTTGAGTTTTATCTTTAAGTCATTTAATTGTGCTCTTTCTGATTTTTATATAGGCAAATAGAGCTATGAATTTCTATTATATAGATGCTTTCATTGTGTCCCAGAGGATTCGTGATGTTTTCATTCTCCCTTAGCTCCACGGTTCTCTTATTCTTTCTTGATTACCTCTATGATCCACTTACTATACAGTAATGAGTTATTTAATCTCCATGCCCTTAAGCACTTAGTAAGGATTTGTTTCTTTGTTTTAAGTTCATTGCATAATAGTAAGAAAGGAAGTGTGGAATTATTTCACATTTTCTATTTGATAAGTTATGCTTTGTGCCCCTGGGTGTGGTCTACTTTTAAGATTTCACAAGTTTCTTAGGAGAATGTATAATCTTCTGTCTTTATATGGAATATTCTGTGGTTGTCTATTAGATCCATTTAATTCTAAAGTGTCTCTGTTCAACCTTTGTACCTGTTTATTAGAAAAAGAGCGGTGCAAAAATTGCCTAATAATTTCCTATCCATGTTAATCTGTGTTACTAATTCCAGTATTACACATTTCCTGGATGGGAGTGCAACAGAGTTTGTTGCACAGAGGTTTACGATTGTGGTGCTTTCTTGGTTAATTCTGGACAGATACAAAGAAAGTCACTGTAGCTTGCTTCCTGTCCTAGTTGCTTGGATTTTTTTTTTTTTTTTACATTCTTACAATTTAATGTGGTGCCTCTATTTAAAGCTGAATTTCTTATTAAAAATAGGCAGACTTTGTATAGTGATTCATTCAATTAGCTTGTGAACATTAATATTTAAAGTTATTATTGAAAGGTATATATTGATTTCAATCATGTTGTTTTTGTTTGTGTGATGGGTTGATTGGAGGTCTGGTTTAGTTGTTTGGCTTTTGTTCGCTGTTCATGTACCTAGTCATGGTGAGTTGTTTTGGTTTATTTTGCTTTTTCTTTAATTGCAGCTTCATTTGTTTTCTTTCTAGTCTCTTGGTTAGGCGTTTCCCTAATGTAGCCTGAACTATCGCTTTCAGTATTCTACTTAAAGACGTTTTAATGGACATGAATTTTCAATTATTTCAGATATTGTTCTGGGTATAGTAGGTTAAGTTGGCAGTTTTGCTACTTTAGAACTGGGCATACATTGCTCTGAGCCTCTGGACTTTCACGATTTCCATTGAGAAATCAGCTGTTATTTTGATGGGTTTCCTTTTAAATGTGATTTGCATTTATTTCTTTCAGCTTTTCGTCTTCTGCTCTCTTTCCTTGTTCTATATACATAGCACTTTAACTTTGATATTTCAAGTGGAGTCTACATGTAGATGAATGAAGTCACACTCAGCTATCAGTATGCACTTACACACACACACACACACACACACACACACACACACATACACACACTCACACACACACCCCAAATTCCAAGTGGATCAAATTTCTCAATTTAAAACCTGAAATAATAAGCCTTGGAGAAACCATAGGCAACATTCTACAAGAGATACATGTAGCAGAGGACTTTCTCAGAATGACTCTATTTCCCTAGAAATGAAGGCCAAGAATTGGATACAGATGAGCTCCAGGATTAGGGAAAGAACTTGACTCAAAACAGTAGAAAGAGAATAACAAGGTAAGCTAGCCAACACCCCCCATTAAACTTGTGTGCGCACAAAGGTGTATGCACCCAACATACACATGTGTGCAAACTGATACACACACATAGAGAAACAGACAGAGAGAGGGAGAGTTAGAGGGGGAAGAGAATAATAAAAGTAAACTGCCTAAACAAATTGCTCTAAGCCATAAAGATATAAAAAGACAATAATTTTATATAAAGAACAATTACATATTTAAAGGTTTTTATTTGTGGCCACCAATAAATGCTAGACACAATGACATAAAAATGCATTGCTATTTTCTTACTACAAAGATAAGTTGTACACCCCTTCTTACCACAATATATACATATATATTCCTATTAGCTAATTACAGTTGCTTCTCTAAGTTAATTATGTCATGGTTGTTTCTTTACCCATAAATTAATATTTATCAATTAAAACATATATTAGCTATCATCAGCTATGGTGTTTCTGAGAGGTCTTCCCTTACACTTAAAACGCAATCATTTCTGTTCATTTGGTTGGTTGGTTGGTTGGTTGGTTGGTTGGTTGGTTGGTTTTTCCCATTGACCTAGAAGTTCTGAAAAGTCAGTGCTTGTTACCTGACATTTATGATTCTAAGAGGATAAGCCTCAGCAAAGGGGCAATAAAAACAGATTTCCATTAGGAGAATAAAATGAATTTGAACCCTACCATCACTGAGGCACTAAATTAACACTGGAATTGGATAAAATCTATTAGTATTGATATGGAATTGTAAGAACTCTAATGCTACAGCCCAAAGCACCACATTTCAGCACACTCTATAGATGCAGTAATCATTCTTGGATCAGTCTTCTCCTAGTACACCATCCTATAAGACTTCCTAGTGACTCCCTTTCTCCAGTGCAATATTTCATGATATTGCTTGCTCCTTCTCCAACTTTCCACTCTGTCCATTAGGACTCTGCCCCATCCCAAACTTCTTGGCTTCAAGAGCTTATTCCTAAACTTAGCCTTGATCCTGATTCAGTACAGAGTGGCTCTTTGCTGTCTTCTGAGGTCTTTCTCCAAGAAACACTAACTTTGTGGTCATTCCCAGAGATAAGGGTAATGATTACCCTACGTCAAGAAAGCTACTCTGCAAACAAGAGAGACTACTGCAGAAAAATAAAACCAAAACCAAAACCAAACTGCTGAGTTCCCTAAACCAGAGAACATTGTAAAAGAGGGGGACAGTAATACTACAGGAGCCAGACAATCCAAGAATTTTCTGTGAGATTGATCTCCCCGTAATATCAGAAACTTTGCCCATAAAGTCTCACCACCATGACTATCCTCATGTGAGCTGAACAAGTATTACAGTAATGAACATTTCCAAAATGAGATGAAAATAAGAGCTGATGAGGCCCCAATTATAAAGAAAACTTTAGGCAACTAAGGAAAGTTGTGAACAAACCAAGTGGTTCTCCCATGGGAAGAGCATACCAATTTGTTGTTGCCCAGTGCCAAATGATCAGACCCAAAAAATAAAGAGATATGAGTAGCATTTTGGACTGAACAAGTTATATTTTGGAATATATATACATATATATATATTTTTTTTTTTTTTAAAGAGGCCATGGATTTGAAAGAGAATAGGGAGGAGTATATGGGATGATTTGGAGAAAGGCAAGGAAAGGAGAGAAATGCTATAATGAAAATACAATCTCAAAAAGAAAAGGAAGAGTTTCAACTTTTGTATATTTTAATTAAACTATGTGGTTAAAATGGTCCCCGAGAGGCTCTGCCAGAACCTTACTGATACAGATGAGGATACTTGCAGATAACCATTGGACTGAGCACGGGGACCCCAATGGAGGAGTCAAAGAAAGGACTGAAGGAGCTGAAGGGGTTTACAACCCCATAGGAAGAACAATATCAACCAACCAGAGCCTCCAGAGCTCTCAGGGACTAAACCACCAGCCAAAGAGTACACACGGAGGATCCCATGGCTCCAGCTGCATGTACAACAGAAGATGGCCTTGTCAGGCATCAATGGGAGGAGAAGCGCTTGGTCCTGTTAAGGCTTGTTTCCCCAGTGTAATGCCAGGGTGTTGAGGTGGGATTGGGTAGGTGGGTGGGGAGAATCCTCATAGAAGCAGGGGGAGAAGGCATGGAAAGGGGGGGGGAACCAGGAAAGGGGATAACATTTGAAATGTAAATACATAAAATATCCAATAAAAAGTACAAAAAAATTGCTGAGTTTGAAGTTAGAAAGCTTCAGTTAAGGTTTTACATTTCTCTATCAATTAAATTCTTATGTTTATCACTAAATGCTTTTCTTGAACATAACAAAAATTATAATATCAACAAAAGTGGATAGAATCGACTATTTAAATGCACATTTAATGCCAACTTTGAACATTTAAAGTTATAAAAAGGGGAAGTTGAAGAGTAAATTTAAACAAGTATAATTGTCATTAAGTATATTTTGAATAACTTTTTAAATGAGAGATAAATATATATCAATATAGTTCTTAAAGTTTTAGCTCTATTATTGCAGCAAAAGTAACTCAGCCATTGAAGTTTTATTAGATAGCTTTTAGAAATTTTACCTAAGATATAAGCTAGAAATAAATGAGCACATAGATGAAAAAAATCTATCACCATTCTATGCTCTTCAATTTTTCCCCATTTCACCCACATTCTCTCCCTCCCAACTTTATATCTTCTCTCTTCTTTAAGAAGCCACTGAGTTCATTTAACGTGATGATATGTGTATGAGTGTTTGGTCATTCACTAGACCACTGATAGCCATTATCCCTGGTAAAAACTTAACCTGGTACCAGAAGCTACTAGATCCCAATAGCTTCCTAGCTAGGAGTGGGCCTTCCTGAGCTCCTCCTCCTTCCAGGATGGAACTGGTGCTAGCTTGATCTTCTGCAGGTCTTATGCATGCAATCATAACAGCTGAGAGGTCATTCCCACTATAACATACGTGGTGCCAAATCCTCTTATACATCATCTATTTCACTTAAGAAAACAGGAGCACTGGAACTGGCAGTAAAATCATCCATTAAATGATAAAACAACTGAAGAACTTAACACAAATGTAGTTACATTATCTTCCCAAATTCTAAACTAATTATTGCAAAGAAAATAAAAACATATACACAGGAATTTTAATTTTTATTTTGTTTTTTCATAAATGATAAGGCAAAGTAATAGTATCAAAGACATATATACATATATACATGTAAATGTATATATGTGCATATACATGTATTTATATATTCATACACCTTGCCAAGCTCTTTGTTATTTAAATCATGTCAAAGGCTACTTTATAGGAAATTCCATAATCCCAATACCATTTCTTTCATTAAATGTTTTGGATGTTAATACTCATTGAGGATTATTTGTTTTAATTTTAACTCATCCGACTTTAATGTGTCTGTGAGTATAAATCATTTAAATAATGTCTAGTATATTAGCTAATCAAAATTAAATTTGAAATAAAAAACCTCTGTGCAGCTCCTAATTGCTTCTTCGGTTCTGTCAGAACATTTGCTCATGCTAGACATGCACATCTCTCTGTGCGATCTCACACTCCTTCCCTGCATCATAAGGAGCTCACATTCTAATTTATCTTCCTAAGGGAGGAATATTCCGTGTAGAGGTCATTTTTTTAAGAAATATCAGGCACGAATTTCAAACACGTTGACTTCACTTCCCCTCTCTAAGATAATTGCCTTATACAGGCTGCTGAAGGAGCAGTTTTAAGGATATAATCTGGCAATCGGTCTTTAGAGATGCTGTGTGCAAATGAAAACAGCAAACTCAATAAGAAAGGGAGAGCAGGTGTTCCTTCAATTAAAAGAAAAAGAGAAGTTTTAGATAATGAGACTATGATGAAACTAGTGAAGGATACAACATGTAAAACACAATGTTAAGCTTGGATTCCCTTCCCACATGCTCATCTCCATGCCTCTTTAATTAAATGAGCAACTTAGTTTGCATCTTTTAGCATTCAATCTCAAAGCAGGTCCCTCTTTTCATCTTTAAGTAATGACAATGTAGATTGCTGAATATGTAAAACACTATAGGAAATTAGTTTACAAGTCTCTTACTTAACTGAAGTGGATTGCGGCATCTCATGGCTATCAAAGTTACCATGAACATCATCCCTGCTCTTCAAATATTAATACGTGAACACTATCCCTGCATATCATACTGTTTAGACCCTGTGAAAGTACATCTCTAAAGATTGTCCATATTTTGTTTTATTCTAATATGTATTGATTTGGTATCCCCAAGAAGAAAATTGATTAATGCTTTAGGGAAATGATGTTACCTGAATAAAACAATTAGATTCTTGCTGAACCATTTACTGTAATAACTGTTGAATTGTTTGAGAAGTACAGATGTCAAATTTCTGTTTAAAGCAGTTGTACAACTACATTATTCTAATGATACCAGGATAAGCCAACACCAAAGGATAGGAGACCATTGAGACCATGAGAGACATTAGCATACTTTGTTTGTTTTAAGGAAAATGATGGCTTCTTTTCTTCTACATAAATAGAAGGTATAGTAGCCTTAATAAAAGGACTTTAATGAGTACTATAAACTGAACTAAAGTTTCCCTACAGCAGCCTGACCACTCTGCTAAATCCTGATCAGTTTGAGTGTGAGAAGGGCAACTCCTTTCAGCTATTAAAAAGTCTGCTTCTTTATTGAAGGGAGAAGAAGGGAGTGGATGTAAGGCAGAGGAGAGGTGGAGGGGAGTGCTAGGAAGAATGGAGGGGGGAAAAACTGAAGTCAGGATGTAATATATAAAAGAAAATTTTAGGGTCATGTATACCTTCGCCAGCAATAAATAGATGAAACTCATTTTAAAACGAAAAAGTCTTGACTCATCTCTATGTAAATTGAAAGAGTAATAGAAGAGTACAAACTGTAATCCAATGACAGAAATGGTAATTTTTCTTCCTTCTACTTCAGTGTCAGGAGAATATACTTGCCAGTGCCCTGAGACTTACTTCATCAACAGAACTCCTCTCTTACTCCTGCTACTTCAAGGAGGGGCTGATGTCATGAAGTACCTTATGAACAACACATCTTCTGTCATATGCATAATGGTCCGGAGCATTAATTTTATTCTCTGTTACTATGGATGGAAGAAAGGGTATTTGTAGTTTGATGAAAATATACTTTTGTCTACTAATTTAATTTATTCTAAAAATATATATAAATCTAAAAATTACCTATAGCACCATATGCAATTTGTAAAATTATACTGAAGTGCTAGAACAATATCAAAAGGATTATGTGCATACCCCTACTCTTACCAATTCACCATTAATAAAGAATTAGAAGAGATCTCATTATGTTCCTGTAACTCTCCCTTCAGAATGTCAAGTGCCTTTTACAAGCACAAGGACAAAATATGCTCATCTTAATTGTAACTGCAGTACCAACGACATTACAAGCTGACAGAGTGGCAGAACTGGGAGAGAATAAGATAATGCCATCTTGTACTGTTTTCTTGTATCTTGCTATAATAAAGATGAATAGTTTGGTTACAATTGCAACTAAACATGAGATAAAGGTAAGAGAAGGTGGTAGGAAAGGCTCAGACTGGTCAGCTCAGGATTGTTTGGTTGGAGGTAAGGTGGTGGCACAAACTGATAGATTCTTCCTACTTTCCTGACGTCATGTCTGGCTTCTGTCTTTATATTTTCACAAAAGCAGCAGGATAAGAAAAACTGATCAGCGTAGTAGCTGGCAGTTTTACTACAAAGCAGGGGCAGGGATTATACTAACTAAATTACCATTTTTAGAAGTTTCAAAGATAATTTCCATTTAAGTCCCATAACCAGAGGCAAGACTTTAGCAATAACAAACTCTGCCAACCAAGATAGGGACGCCCTAGATGCTTATCTCAAAAAGATGGGGCAAGGCTCTCTGGAACCTACACCGTCACTTTGATTGTTTGCTGTCGTTGTTTTTGTTTTTGTTGTTGTTGTTACTGTTGTTGTTCGGCATTGTTTTCATTGAGACCTTTTCAATGTTAGCATTTATAACAATTTGTCTGCTTTCGTGAAGCAAAGCTAAAATTCTCTTATGTAATATCTATAGGCAAAGCAAGAAATAGGGATTTGGGCTTAAGAAACAAATGCTCTATGAATTGCAAAGAGCCACATGGACAGCCCACAAACATAATTATTTTTAATTTAGAAAATATGCATGCAATACATTCCATGCAGTGGAGCAAACACCACAGGAGGCTCAAAGCGAAGGCTAAGGAGGTCAAGGCTGTCTTTGGCACCACAGTAAATTCAAGGCCAGCCTGGGCTACAGGAGAGACCATCTCTAAAGCTCAGGAATAAATAACTAAAGTCCTTGAAAAATATCTCATTTCGACATATAAACATATTTGAATAAAATTTGCTTTTCTACTCAGAGTTCTCATTCTGTGTGGGTCGAGTAATTTATTTTTGGTGTGAAATGTTTCTTAAGTTCCTTATAAAAGACACTAAAAGTTAAAATAGCTCCTGATCTTGGGACTCTTTTCCGCCTGTTGGGTTGCTTTATTTAGCCTTGATACGAGGGCTTGCGCCTTGTCCTCTTATATCTTCTTAGGTCCTGTTTGCTTGTCTACTCTTGGAGGCCTGCTCTTTCCTGAAAAACAGGAGGGGAAATGGATCTGGAGAAGAAGAGAAGTTGGGGGGTAGGACAGGAAGGACTGGAGAATGGAGAAACTGTCTTCGGGATGTATCGTATGACAAAATAATCTATTTTCAACTACAAATACCTCAAAAAACAACATTTCTGAAAGAATTTATATAAAATAATTATGTGAGAGCTATACGTGGTAAAGCAGATTATGTGTCCTATTAGAAATAAATAAAATACCAGGAATGTGAGACTAGTTGAGCACAAAAGTAGTTAAACTTGGTGAGATGTGAAATTAGATTTTAATGCATGCAAAACACATTCCAATGCATATTTTTAGGCGGAGGCTGATTGACTTCTCTCGGTGTTTAAAATTAAAAGCTGCCTTTAGGCGGTTAAGAACCTTTGGAGAGCATTTGATATTACTAAACTCAAGCACTTAGATTCAGTTCTACCACAGAACTATGCAAAGACCAAACAAAGTCTCATCCCAGGAAAGATTTTGGCATGCTGATGTGCCAGTTCTGTCGCACGTAGCAAGTTCGTCAAATTCTCTTCCCAGGTGAACCCACTGCCATATACTATGAGAAGTATATTTACTTTTTCTAATATTCTGCTTATGTTTTACCCATTCTACTTAGCCCTCTTAAATAGCCATGAATAATAATAATGGAATAACAACTAATATATGGCTAGATAGGTCTATGTTAACAACTGGTGAATATACTCAATAACTACCTTATTATAGTCCCATGTCTACATGCAGAAGGAACAATTATTAATCTCAGTATACCATTAGGAGGAAATGACATATAAATGCTAACTACCTCATTCAAAGCCATGTGGCTCAGAAGGGAGTTTGAAATAACTCTCGTCCATATAGTTCCAAAACTGAGCAAAGACTTATGCCCCGAATTTGGCATCTCAAACTTTGTCACATTACATTGCTTTTTCCCATCCATTAGTAGATGACAGTTCATGTAACTCTCGAGTTCTCTACAAGTTAAAAATGCTTTTAACACTCCCCGTGCTGAAATTATATTCTTCTCAAAAACCATGCATCGAATGCTGTAATGCAAGACACTCATCTAGGTAGGTGGGCATCCGTGTAACATAAAATAGTCTTCACTCACTACTTCAACACCATTCTCTTAGTGTTTAACAGTTTGTAAACTTTACTCAGAGATCATACATGGCAATTATTACCATGATATGTCTTTCCATACAATGTCTGTCCTACATACAGGCTTAGGACAGTTTGCTTTAATATGTTGCGTAGAGCCATACAAGCATGTCACTTGAAGAAAATATAAACTAACAACCTTGTTTTTACCAGCTAGGTTAAATATGTTGATAAACAGTATGACGTGCTCACCCTGATGCATTATGTACAGAGTTTCAACTATGGCTTCTGCTCTCACGCATCATTCTTTATTTCTTTTAGCTTACTTGTCCAGAATAAGAAGTGCCAAATTCAATATCATGGTCATCCGGGGAGGACATGCTTTGCCTTTCATGACTGCTAGAGTGCGGTGGGATTTTATCTCAGGATGTGCTGACTTTATGCATATCACATTAAACATCCTATGCAATAATGCCAGTATTATGAGGATCCAGAGTATGTGAATGATTGCCACGAATGCCGAGTAATACCAGCCTCTTTGAATGAATGTTGAATAAGAAATCTGTTCAGGACATACAAGAGATTTGCATTTCTTATTTGCATCGATATCATAACCTTGTAGGAGGAAAATTCAGTAAGGTGAGTATTGAAAAGCAGTTTTTATTCAGAGGTACTTAATTCAACAAATATTCATCAAATTCATACTGTTTCAAAAATATCTTTGGTACCAGAGATAAATATTTTTTTCAAGTATAAAATTAACATGATAGTTTGAAGAGGAATATATAATCAAACGTTCTTAATCTGTCCATCACAGAGTTAAACAATATCTGTAACAAATGGGTACAGACTTTAAGATAATTTCAAGAGCAAATAGTATACAGGTACTTTAAAATCTATTTAGCAGTCAAAACATTGAGAGAAATCACAGAACTCAGTATCTAAACAATACACTAAACTTAGAACTTTTTGAGAAATTAACATATGCTCCAAAGTCATTTGGGACAGGATAAAAAGCATCAATTACCAGAGGTGAATATGATCAAAAGATATTATGAGTAGATGTGGAAATATAGTCACTCCTGTATAAAATTAATATATAATAATAAAAATAAGTATATATAATAAATATAATATATAATATAATAAAATATAATAGGTCAATTTTGCAGCTATGTTTAGATAAGCCTATATGGATATTCAGTCTTCCTCCAAACTATTTATCTAGTTCTCGTCCATTAAGTGTAAGAATAAAAAATAAAATACCAAGCATCTTTTTCTTGCCTTGTATCAGAGCGCCTAACCAGAGCTAAAAGGAGACCATACAAAGACATCAAAGCCCCTAGGTATAGTAAATAGAATGACACCATTTTAAGGCTAACTTTCTAAAGAATTTGTACTATAACAAGTCAAGTTCTAAGCATTTTAGTTTATGAAATACAAGGATATAACTAGAGTAAAATTTAAAATAATAAAGAAACCACTTCAGATAGATAGTAATAGTATTTTCCTCAAAAATCAAAGTCCGTATTTGTATATGGATAGATAGATGATTGATAGATAGATAGATAGATAGATAGATAGATAGATAGATAGATGATAGATGGATAGACGGATTGTTAGGTAAGTAGATGATACATAGATAGATAATATATAGGTGGCAGATAGATAGATAGATAGATAGATAGATAGATAGATAGATAGACAGACAGACAGACAGATATACGGCTGTGTGTATGTGTGCATTTGTGTGTGTATGGGTGTGTATGTGTGTGTTTATGCATGTTAGTGTGTCTGTGCACATGTAGGCATGCACATGTTTGTGTATATATGTGTGTTTATGTAAATTAGAAAAAGAAACATTATTCTGGGACAAAAAAGCAGTGGTTTCAACCAACAATTAAAAGCCATAGAGAAGAGAAAACATAATTTGATCATTGCTAGTGTTCAAATTCTATCGCAAACAACTACACCTTAATAAGCACATAGTTTGAGGAAAAACCCCAACCATTTAAGCTAAAATAATTATGGAAATTTGAGTCAACTGAGGAACAGGCTTTTCCCAGGGACACAAGAGAGTCCTGACTGTAGCCCATGAACTACTTTCCATTACATAAACACATAGAGCAAACCATATGACACCTACAATTTCCAGCCTGTGGTTAATATAAAATTGAGTTTATACAGGATTCCTTCTCTCTAATTCAAGAAAACAGATTCACAAGTGTGGACTCTTGGAAGGAATTTCTACAAAGTCCTTGAATTATGAAAATATTTAAAATAAATCCTGAAAATCTGCTGTGTAATGGGACATTTGCAATAAGAAAACTCTCAGCCACAAAGATATTTTCTACAGGATCTTCTCATAGAACTTCATAACTACCTTGTACACATAAAATTCAAAGGGATAATTTTCCACCTGCCAAAAGACAATCATCAAATAGTAATAAACTTTTTAAAAGCCTGAATATACATAACTAATCATTACTTATTGGCAGGAAGCACCACTTATGCCCCATTTAACTCTTAGGTTGGACCAAGTAATAAGCAATCCAAAGAGCAAGGCTTACATGAATAATGCTCTTTCCCATAATTGAAACTTCACTCTTCCACAAATTATTGCTAAAAGAAGTCAGCAAGAAAAATTAACAAATACATTCCATAATTTAAAGAGCAAAAATATATAATTCCTTAAAAACAACACTGAGATTAAACTCAGTGGATAGGTACAGTACACGTTTCAAAACATAACTGTTAATGCTTCAAGGAAATGCAGAACCTATAGTTATTAAAGGCATTCTGGTCTTAAAGTCGTGTTTAACAGGCCTTAGAAGGATATTTGTTATGAGTGGCTAGAGAGGCAGCTCGGCAGTAAAGAACATTGGTTGCTCTTGCAGAGGATCAAAGTTTGATTCCCAGCACCTACGTGCAGCTCACAGTGGGCTATAACTCCAACCCCATGGAAACCTGGCACCTTTTTCTGGCTTGCACAGTTGCTGCAGGTACATGGTTTACACATATGCTTGCAGACAACACACCTATACACACAAAAATATTCTCACATGTTTAAAAGAGTAGTATGAAGTGGATAACATTTGAAATGTAAACAAATAAAATAATTAAAAAGAGTATTATGAAACAGCCCCCACCTATCTCTCTCTCTCTCTCTCTCTCTCTCTCTCTCTCTCTCTCTCTCTCTCTCTCTCTCTCTCTCTCTCTCCACCTCTCCTGCAACTGACCTAAGAATGTCTGGTACAACATGCAGTATATAGAAATGAAGAGGTACAAACCAAAAATGTCAATCGTCTTTTCTTCAGAAGAGTTACTGATCAATAAGTAGAAAATCAGTCAGCAAAGAACTAGAAATTTGTTCCAGCAAGTACATAGGCAGTGTTATAAGACAGAGAGACAGAGGGGGGAAATGCATGATCAAGAGGAAATTATTTAGTGAGGTGTAGGGGCTGGGGATATCCTGGGAATGAGCAATGTCAAGTTAATGCTGATTGTGCTGTATCGTGCTGAAATGTACGGATCAGAATAAATAAGCAACGGAGAATAAACCATAAAACCTAAGCAGATAAGAAAGAAACTACTGTTTGATTCTTTTTTTTTTTTTTTTTGGTCTTTTTTTTTTGGAGCTGGGGACCGAACCCAGGACCTTGCGCTCCTAGGTAAGCGCTCTACCACTGAGCTAAATCCCCAACCCCTACTGTTTGATTCTTAAAAGAATACGTACAGAGGTAGAATTGTGAGTGAGTTGGGGATTAGGCTGCTCAAGGATAGTTAGAGAAAGTAAGCCACAAACGGGCTCCCAGCTCTTCTTGTCAGTCATTCTCATTGGAAACTTCACACTGCTCATCTTTCTTAACACACAACTTCAGTTAGATTTTGTAAACTTTTTTCTACTTTGTTCTGTGACTGCCTATACTACCTTACTATTGTAAGTCACAGAATGCACAATATACTCTATTTCCTACCAAAGGAAATAGAAATAGATACAATAATTACAAAGCCAAACACGAACTGATTCCCAGGTAACTAACAGAACAAGTTTATTTGGCTCAGATTTCCAACCCTTTGCCTGGCTTCATGGAGAATCTTGCAGATTAGCCTCCCTGCTGCTGAGTGAGCTGATTTACTGTGTTAGCATACTCTCTTCCAGCCACTTTAAGAAGACGTAACTCTCAATTTCTAAGAAACAGCTAATAACTTTAACTGTAAAGACCCTGATTATTCTACCCAACATACAGAACATCAGCTAAGCAATCATCAAGGTTTTAAGTCTCTGTGAAGACTTAATGCAAGAATTCCACCAAGACATAAAATGAAAATCGATAACCATCTTTAAAGAATATGTGTTCCTTTACTTCAGTTTGAGGAATCTTGTCAAGGCTGGTAATTGGCTACTGTTGGGACTATTTTCCAGAATTCTTCTTTTCTTCCTTTTTTACAGAGCACCCTCAGGCATTTCCAGAAATGTCTAAATCTCTTTCTATTGAGAATCAGGAACAGCCTTTGTGCTTCAGTGTCTAGTCCTTCCCAACTTACTCCGAGTTAACTTATTTAAAATTAAAAAGAGGATGAATGGCGTAAATCCCTCAGCAGTCGTTCCCACCTGGTTCATCTTACTTTTCATACATTACAGGTGCTGCAATGACCACTAGCACTGCAAAGCTCCACAGGAGTTTTCAGGAGAGGTTATCACAGAGAGCCCGATGCTTCTTTTACCAAAAGCTGTGAAGGAGCAAACCAACGAGTTCTGATAAACTTCCCAGTGAGTTGGATGAGAAATGAAGAAAGGGATGGCTCTAGAGAAGCCTCCAAAGATCTGATGCTTGAGTGAATGCTGAAAGCCAGTAAACCGGAGGGTGGCTGTTAAACATCTAGACAGGAAATACAGGGACAAGGTATGGAGTAGGAACTGAAGGAAAGGCCATCCAGAGACAGCCCCACCCCGGATCCAGTCCATATACGGACATCAAACCCAGTAAGTATTGCCAATGCCAAGAAGTGCTTGCTGACAGGAGCCTGATATAGCTGTTTCCTAAGAGGCTCTGCTAGAGCCTGACAAATACAGAGGCAAATGCTCACAAACATCAGATTAAGCACCGGGACCCCAAGGGAGGAGTTAGAGAAAGGATGGGGTAGCTGAAGGGGTTTACAAACCCACAGGAAGAACAACAGTATCAACCAACCAGATCCCCCAGAGCTCCCAGGGACTAAACCACCAACCAAAGAGTACACATGAGGGGGGACCCATGGTTCCAGCTGCATGTATAGCAGAGGATGGCCTTATCTGGCATCAGTGGGAGGGGAGGTCCTTGGTCCTGTGAGGGCTGGATTCCCCAGGGTGGGGAGGTGAAAGTGGGTGGGGGAGCACCTACATAGAACCAGCGGGAGGAGACGAGATAAGGGGGTTCCGGAGGGTAAACCGGGAAAGGGGGTAACATTTGAAATGTAAACATATAAAATATCCAATTAAAAAAAATCTAGACAGAGTTTTCTAGAAGATGCGAAACTGTGGCAGAGATCGAGAAGCTCAAAGGAGAGTTGAGAAGTGAGTGTTCATTACTGGCTGCTAGCAGTCGAGCATCTAAGGTTACTTACATACAACTGTGTGCAAGGAGCAAGGGGAAACTAAATGAGAAAAACTCCCGGAAAACAGAAATGTTCGAAAGCAAATACAAGGAATCTATCAAAGATCCCGAAAATGACAGCTCAGATGGCTAAGAATTCCCATTATTCATATGCATTTGAAAATAGTCTACTAGCAAATCCTCCATAAGAATTCAATAATGTATATGCCAGGAGCTCGAAGGCTTACATCCAATAACACGGCAGTGGATCACAGGCCCTTTAATGTAAAATTTAGACACTGGATTATTAAAAATCGAGGGACATGATAGAATGTAGGAAAATTCTCATGGGACAGGATGGAAACGATGTTTCGTCTTGGTTTTTGTGGTTACATAGAATCGTTCTCCTTCGGTTCAACTGTAAGCTACAGTAAACGTTTGTAATTCCTCACTGACTTTTCAGCTTATCATCTTGCTTAGTTTAAACTTTGATACTATTTGTCAATAACTTAACGGGTAGTAAAATGGTATTTCAGCCTTTGAATCCTGATTTCCCCGTATATGCTTAAAAGGAATGTCGTAACATTGAATGATCACAGTTTACATATTTAGCAAATAGCACATCTCACTAAGCATCAGAAAGTAGACACACGGAGGACAGAAATCCAAGTTTAAGCATGTTAGATGATGTCAGAATGGTAGAAGTCTATTCATACCATGGTGAAATAGAACATTACTACTGTATTATCTATAGAACTTTTCCATTCCTACCTTTCCCATTGTCCTCTAAAAAGTTATTAAAACCTATGTCAAGTGTCTCTAAAAATAAAATGCATTTTGGCCGAAATGTCACTACTTGCCTTGCACTGATCTAGATGAGGAACAGATGTCCCCACCCCGACCCTCACCCCTGCCCATGGCAGGCAGGAGAGCTAGCCCCAATGTCATGAAAGCAAGAGAGCTGGTGGGTTCCTGTGCCTCTCTGGCTGCAGCATTAGGGAGAGAAGGTCCTGTCCCTTGCCTGAGAAATACAGCAGAGCTGGCCCCACTGGCTGGCATGGGTGATGGTGAGCCAGCCCCAAGGGCATGAGAGCTAGAGAGCTGGCCCTGCCCCCCTGCTGTCCTTGGTGTTGGTAGAACTAGGTGGGGCAGTACTGGAGATCTCACCCTTGTGGTGAGGTACAGAAGAGCTGACCACATGGTCAACCCACCTTCCAACTCAGGCTCAGATCCAGGGCTTCGAGTTGGCCTACCCCAACATCTATCCCACTTATGAACTGCTAGAGCAAGTGAAAGAGCTGGTCCTCCAGATCCCAAGCTATAGAACCTCCATGACATAGTGCAACAACAGGGTATCCAATAAGAGTCCCGGGTAAGGTTTTAGTATCGAAAGTGTAGCAGAAACTTGAACCTTGAACCATACCAATGGCTTATTGCAATGAACATTTGCAAGTGCAGATGAGGCAACAAATAGTTTATTCTGTGACACACTGTGACACACTGTGACATACTGTGACACAGTGTGACACACTAGAGCTTTCATGGTGAGACAGTGTTGTTTTTTCTTTCTTTCTTTTTTTCTTTTCTTGTGGGTGAGGTTGTGAGTGTGGAAGGCAGATATGGTGGGACAGGTTGATAAGTGGGGTTGATGTGCATGATGTGAAATCCATATGGAATCAATAAAAAGTTTTAAAAAGATCATCTTCATAAAGAAAGAAATGTTAGACATTCTAAAGTCAGGTATATTTTATCTTTACTCTAGTTCATAAGGAGATAGAATCAATTAAAGTATATGCTACAGAACAGTATTTACAAAAATGAAGGCAGTTGCATATTATGACCTGTGTGAAATATACTCTGCTCCACTCTATACACCTAAGATACATTTAATTGTTTCCACTGTGTGTTTCACATTCTGTAATTACTAAATGGCTATGAGTTCTTTTAGGGATGATTTAATGAGGGTCTGATCATTAGGAGAAGTACATGGAACTGTTCACTCTTTGAACCCTGACTCACTCACATATGAACTTTGAGAAAGTTGATGAGATGAAATAAATTCTGCGTCTGTTGCCTAGAGCAATCAATGGATCAAAACATTGATTTTACAAAGTGGATTTGAAAACATTAAAAAAAATGCTGAGTTAGATGGGTTTATTTATTTTAACTTCCCCTAAAACAATGTTTCCACACCAGATAAAAGTAAGGAGCATTAGAATTTCATAGATGTGGCAGTATATGTAATTATTCTTCACAAAGGCCAACTTTGAAAGCAATGAAAAGTGAAATAGTGACTAATATCAGAATAAATTTGAATAAGAAAAAGTCCCCAAAAAAACGTTGTTCCAGATCACACTGTCAGTCCAAGGACACACAAGGTTTCACTTTGTGGCAAATGGGTTCCAAAGTTCCTGTGCTACTGTTGCATGAACTAACACACATAACATACCTACACATACCTACACACACAGTACTCTAATTCCAACCGTGTGCCTACAGTTTGTTGTTTATGTTAAGCAAGAAAATTCATAGAAGGTTGAAGCCTTTTACAAGATATATGTAACATTATGTCATGGTTTCCATAGCTGAAAGGCTTACAAATTATGGAGTCACAGCAAAAGATATATATATATATATATATATATGTTTGTAATAAATACTTACTTATGAAAGTATGGAAGACTGCAAACACTCTGTTATGTGCCCAATAGTTAGGCTCGGATAGAAGTAGTTGTTAGAACGGAAACACAAATAGGCCCTTACATGGTAAATACAAAGGGTGTCAATATCAGGTGGAAACATTATCAGTTTTAGGGCAAGAAGGATTCTTAAAGTTAAATAACCAAGCAGCTGCTTAGGGTAAGTGAAATGTATTTTTTGTTTCTAAAACTAGATAAAAGTTTCTCATGCATCTCATGTTGAGGGAGAGGCAGAAAGTTCAAACACAATTCTATAAATCCCAAGGTAAGCAATCTATTTCCTTGGACTAGCATTTTCTTCTGTCTGAGGTTTTAAAACACTGAGATACACTTCGTAAATAGACTTCTAGAATGACAGTGATAAACTATTTTTCCATTCATGAATTTTATTTTATTTCATGTTTCATAAAAATCACTCTTCCTCTATAGAAACTTATGTGGTTGTTTCTACCACCCCCAAAATAAAAGTTTCAAGGGCCCCCTTTAAAATACTGGGTACATAATAGGATTTTTAAGCCATTACATGGAGAGATGAGAGATTATCATGTGAAAGCAGAACATGACCATGTGTGAGCTAGTAGTTGAGCATCACAGGCCCCAGTAAAGATGAATATAGCATATTTGTAGTTTTCACAGGGTTAAGGTTTTCATTTTTAAACGGTTCAGAAGAAACTCAGAATGTTTATGGCTTACAGCCATTTTTAATTGCACTGAAACAATGACTAGCCAGAATGCTTCTGTGAGAAAGAGCAGCATAAAGTGGTCCGATACCACACCCTTTTCCAAAGTTCACAACAGCTTCATCATGTTGACTTCTCGTCACAGAAGCAGTCATACTGCAGCAGTGACAGGCACTGTTCTGCTCCAAGGAGAGCATCTTCAGAAGAATGCCAGCCTCCAGCACTGGGAGAGAAAGGGAAGGATCCAAGAAGTGATGATTCTTCAAGGAAATAAATGTTATGCACTTAGGCACATCTGCTTGCCCTAGAAATTCTCCAACTCAAAAGGTTTGGAAAATGTCCTCAGAAAGCTTTGTTAGATATCGATCTCTTATGAATATAGAAGAAATGCCTTGCTTAAGTAATATGCCACTATGCTTTTATGAGAGTTTATATATAAAAGACTTTTTCACAAAATTAGAGAAAAATTAACAAAAAAATTATGTCAAAAATTAAAATCAAATTTATTTTATAGACATGTATCTTAATTTTATTAAATATCAAGAACTTCTATTGGTATTTTTAGACTCGTTGTGAATTAAATCATCTAATGGTCATTCTCAGAATTCTGCTTCGTCATAAATCTGAGTACATGATAATCCACAATTGTATATTCATGTATTTATCTTTAAGACAGAAACTGAATGCACAAAAAGTTGAAAGAAAACCTCACTACTAGTGAAATTTAATTCACACTTTTTAACAAAATCAAGATTTTTACCAACTTGAGAAGTAAAATAATGGAGAAAATATATAAAATTATGTAAATTATATAAGATTTAACATTTCAGAGTTGTGTTATGGTAATAAAGCTACTACGTTCATTTTATTAACCATCTATCACATGAAAAAGAGAACTTTTTTTGAGATTAAACTCTCATGTAGCCTGGCTGGACTGGGGTTCACTGTATAGTTGAAGAAAACTTGAACTCCTGATTCCCTTCCTCTGCCTCCCAATTCCTGGTATTATTAACATGTTAACCTGTGCACATACCTGTGTGTGTGTGTGTGTGTGTGTGTGTGTATGGTGTGTGTGTGTGTGTGTATACGTGCCTCCCAATTCCTGGTATTATTAACATGTACACACACCTAGGCTTCCATCACTTACTATTGGGCTTTATTACCAAATATCAACCTAAAGTAATTTAGCCAAAATATTAGGTATAAACATAATGGGTTGTTGTTGTTGTTGTTGTTGTTGTTGTTGTTGTTGTTGTTGCTGCTGCTGCTGCTGCTGCTGCTGCTGCTGCTGCTGCTGCTGCTGCTGCGGTTTAAGGCATGCGAAGTGAAGAGCTATTCTCAATTAAGAGGGAACACAGTCATTGCAGTTCAAATGTCACCACTCATACTCAAAACAGGGATGCCAGAGTAATCTTTTTCTTCCTTGATAAATGCCTTCCAGATATCTCCAAATTTTATACTACATATGGTGCCAAAAATGTGGATATAGAAGACACAAAATTGAGTCCCTATTTCAATTTTGAAATTAACCTTTGAGTTTTCTGAGTTACAGTTTAGACTCACAAAATGAACATATGATCTTGATCATATAACCTGGCTTAATGTCCAGGTGAGAAATATTTGGAGGATGGAAACAGCTATGTTAAACATATCAGTTTGAAAATCATTTTCTTTGAAAAAGGTATAAACCTGTCATTTTCCAAAAGTTCAGGTAGTCAAAGACCAGAGAACTAAAAGAGCATATGATTTATATTCCTTAACTTACAGTTCTAGGCAGTGTCTCTGGTGAACTGTAGTCTAAGAACAAGCAAAATTGATAGTAGCTCTAATCAGAGTTACTTTTGATGACTAGGTTAATACTCAGATTATTTTCAATGTATCTTTAAGGAAAATATTCAGCCATGGGTAAAAATGATTACAACCAAACCCTACAATGGAATCCGATTCCCTGCCCTGGTATCCGCTACCCTGCAAAATCTGAAAGCTGGGAGGTTTAAGAGCCATGCACACAGAGACGCCTCTGTTACCTTGCTGAGGCAGGATTTGCCTAAACAGTCAATACAATAAATACCGGATAAAAGCCTCCAAGCCTGCGAGATGCAAAGGGGGCGCTCTGGTGCCTTCATATACCTCTGGCGTCTAATACTTTGGTAGGGATTGAATGTTTAAATTAATAGCTAAGTCTAAACTTTAGCTTCTCTTTCTCTGATGTCATTGCCATAGAAATAAGAGTCTTTGGGAATAGATACAGAAACACTCTATTTGTAAAGGTTTGGGAGTTTTGTTTGTTTTTATATGTCATCTTGACTTACAAGCACTCTGTGTTACCTATTTAATGGCACAAAACTATAACCATAGCTTATAAAATATTTTAGCCAACCTAAAAACAAATTATATAGGGATATACCAAGGCAACTCTCAAGGCATATAATACAATTTTTAATATTTAGAACCTGAAGCAATATGACGATTTCTTGAAAGAACACTCATCCTGAAAGTGCTCATTCTCTGGCTAGCTTAGAATTCTACTCAGTTTTATTTAAAATAGAAGATTTCCCACAACTTTAACTTTCACACACATAAAATATTCAGCCAAAGAAAAACATATATGCTAGTAAAATTACCCTATTAAAATCTACATTCTCTTAATGAAGTAACTTTGACTCTCAGAGTTTTAAAGGCTAAGAATCACAAACCACGGGTAATGTTCAACTATTAAGCTTCTAACATTTTATTCTGTTATGTGTATATTTGCTCACCTAATAAGTCAAAATTTAAATGCATGCCCTGAAAAAATCCATAGACGTGTGATTCAAAGCAAACGGTCATTTTCTTTAGTACCTTAAAGCTCTAAGACTGCTGAATTGCACTTTACCTGAAATCCCAATCTGTATGAAAAAGAAGTAACTAAATATCATACAAAAGGAATGCCCCAAAAGATGCACACTGAATTATTGTCTTACAACATTAAGCCATCTTGCAGAGCTATGATTTTAAGCCTATAAATCTTGAAATATCCTTTTTACTGAAACTTCAAAATTTGATGTATCTTCAGATGGTAAAGTCTGGAGATCAGCAAAATTGTAACAGCCAGTAGGAGCTTTGAATCTGAGCTCACTAATGACAGCAATTGACTGAAGGTTCTCAAATTTATCTATACAAGTCTCCTCAGAATAGCGATTTTGTCCTAGTTCTATTTTCATACATATTAAATATCTTGGTCAACTATAAATAATGCTTCACTTCTAATACTTAAATATACTTTCACTTCAATTAACTACATTTCCGGATTTTTTAAAAAAAATCTATATTCTATTCCTCAGGACTTGCATGGTGGAACTGACCCCAACAAGTTGTCCTCTGATCTCCGCATATGCACCCTGTCAATTCCCACACACATTAAAGCAAACACACAACAAATTATATAACGAGAAAAACTCAAAGAAACAAATGATAATTCCTATACAGGCATAGATGGGAGAAATTTACTCTTCAATAACTTAGCCACTTCCTGGAATACCCTTAACCTTCCTCAGAAATTTCATTTTGAGCTGACAAAAATTTATAATATATATATATATAAATATATGTGTGTACATATATGTATGTATATATTATATAAAATATTATATACTTCATGATGTTTGGATGTATGTTTAGATTGTAACATGACTAAGTCGTGACAACTGATATAAAATTACATATTGTCACATATTTTACAAAATATAAACATAAGTTTTAGATGTGTCGTCACAAAAATATTAGAAACATGTAAATGAGATTGATATTGAAAACATAGTCTTAAAACATCATGTTGTTTCCCATGAAGACATACAGTTACTATTTACTAATTATGATAATATTAACTTTAAATTTAATTACTATTAAATCTCTGCATAGTTCTCCTTAACAAAAAGTTTGAACTAGACATAACTGGAGAGAGTTATAACTCCTAAAGGCATTAAAGATGTCAAATAGCCACTCTTCACATACATGTTTCCTTATTCTTAACCAAAAGGTGTTAATATAAAAAGCAGGTTGCTAAAAATATGACATGTGTTGGAGAGTACTATTTTTCACTATGGAATGACTAACATAAAAAATACCACCTACGTACACTCTTGCAAAGCCTCCCACACTGCACCAAGCTCCACTTTTCTGGGCTGAGTGTCTTATTGATGAAACAAAAAAATCATTTTTAGAATTCCTCTAAGTGCCAACATTCTTATTTGATTGAATTGTAGACAAATGTACTATGGTATTTGTTACAGACTTCTGCATTTTGGAATAAACCACTTGTTTAAATATATGCAAGCTTTTGCTGGGTAATCATTTCTTTCCCATACAGTACTTTCCTAATGGCCTAATTGTATCATTCTGGGAGGGTTTTTGCCTTGCCTATATAGGTCAAGTTTCAAGTTCTTAGCTGACGAAATTGTGTTCAATTTAAAGAGATAACATTAAGTAACTGTAGCCTGTATTTATCACATTTACTTAAACAATTAAATTACCCATATTAAAAGGTTGGTTTATGTGTAGCAGGATAAACTAAATGGTTTACCATTTTGTCTTTGGAAAGGAATTTTAAAATAGAATTGCATTTTAATGCTGTTCCAATAGTAGAAAATTTTGCTTTAACTTCTAACAAGTTTTTTCTTTAAAGGAGACTTAAAAACAAATAAGTAAAATCTTAAATTAATTATCATATTAAAATGTACTATATAGTCTTGGAGGTTTTCATGTTTTTGATACATAAGCAAAATTCAGATCACCCAAGAATAAATGATTTGCATTTAAAAGCACAACTTTCTACATGCCAATACAGGAAAATAGAACCCATTCTTATAAGACTCAAGGTCCCTATTCTTAATTATAATTTATTCATCCTCAGAGTTCCATAATCAGAAATGATCCTTATAGAGAACATATTTTAAAGTGTCTACTCTGGGCACCAATTGGAGTTTTGTTCTAGGATGTAAGATCAATTGTTTCAAAGAGAGAAAGGGAAAGACTCAGTACAAGCCAGAGTTAATACTCACATATCGACTAGTCAGAGGCACTCACTACCCTGTACCTCGAGCTACTCTAGGGCTGAGGATACTCTTTCTAATATCAATATTCATTAACTCCCACATTTCCAAAGCAGCAACCCATATTCTGGGTTGTTTGATGTTTGTCTCTTCTTTAAAACAAACACAGAGGCAAAACCCAGAGCAAAGTTTTACATTCAAACAGAAACAGATCAAAGAGAAAAGAATAGACCAACACTCTTTGGCTGGGAACTGGGTCCCTTTTCACCACAGCTCTGGTTCGTCAGAGGCTTGTGTGCAGAACAGAAGATGAAAAGCTCCTCGGCCTTCATTAGCAAGTTTCACACACATAACTCTGTCCCAATTATCCACCAATAATCCTTTACTATGCATGTTGTATTTGTGATGGGGATAGCAATGATTTCTCATCTACTTATTGAAAGCTAACCTTTAGTATTTCCTGTTGGATTGTAAAGCAATACTGACTGAGTAACATATAGCAAATACCAATGCCACGCACATGGTACAAATGCACATACATACATATTCTTGTCAAATGTCGTAAAGAGAAAACAGTTTACCCTGAAACAAAGATGAGGAGGACCACAATATCCTAACCATACTGATGATTTCAAACTGAGCTGGATTGGGTTATTACAATACTCTATACATTTGCTGTAAATAATTCCCAGGTCCTTTAAAGCATCATAAAAACTAAAGTTTATGTAGCTGTGCCTTAATAAAAGTACCAATGGAGTGGAGGGGGAAAGAAACCTCAAACATCAAAGGGTGCTGTCCTGAGAATTTTTACTCCCACTTCTCCCCTGATCACCAGGGAAGGTTGTCTAGGGTGAAGCCATCCCAGAATAATCTGAACCAGAGAGACCTAAGAAACCCTTACACGCTGCTGTAAGGAAGCTGTTGTCCATGTGATGCCATCAGAGGCCACATGTTTTTCAGAGGTTAAGCACTCCAGATGTGACATCAACTATTTCCTAGTAAGGCTTGACTCAGTTGTCTCCCTCCCTCGTTAGCTTTGACTCTTACAGAAGTATGATCTGACACAACTTTTCAACAGTCTCCATAGAACTTTTCTTCTAGCATTCCTTCATTTCTTCCCAGCAGTCCTCAAGTCTCTTTGCACCAAAACCCTCTAGTCCTTTACCCATGGTTGCACAGTCTAGTCCATGGTGGCTGCGAGACGCATACTCTAACGTGTAGTGGCAATTAAGGTTAAGTAGGGGTCATTGGCTAACACCAGACAAAAGTTTCCATGGTGGACCTGCTACTTTTATTCCTGTAAACAACACTGAGTCTGTGTGTTTGGGAATTCACAAGTAGGAACCTAAGGGGGATGGGGGTGGGAGGGAGGAGTCACAGGAAATGATCAGCTCAGAAAGTGTTTTTCTTCATGTCTTCTAACAACATGTTCTTCGTGCCATACATACCCTATTAGCAATTACCTAGATCTCCATGCTAAACACATGACAATCCTGTATTCTTTTGATATAAAGCCCACTCCCTCTCCCCAACCTTGAGGATGTTTGGGGACTGCAGCAAGTGATCCTTTCAAGTTCAAGGCAATATGTCCTGTCTAGGTACAATAGAGAGGTAACAGGACATTTCCATCCAGGCCAAGGTCTATTGACTGTAACCTTGGCCAAAGCACAGGACCCTGTTGCCAACTTTACTCTGGAACATCAAATCTTCTTCCCCACTTCATCTGTTCCAAGGAACCCAGAAGCTTGGATTCAAGTACTGTCTATGGAGGTTTTCAAACAGTCCAGGCTCCCTGGGGCGAAAGGCACACTCCAGCACCAGAGGACTCTATATACTTTTTTTCTCTTGTGGTTTGGCAACCACAAGGTGACATGGGCACCCAGTGGGAATGGGCGGGCTTAGTGACTCTGTGAAAGCAAGCTGCAGGAGATTTCACAGACCTGAGCTGAGCTTCTTTAACAAACCCATTTACCAGACTCTACTCAGCAAACCTCTAACGGTCGGTCAAGTTTCTCCAGCAGGAAGGGATGTCTATTAAGTCCTCACCTGAAGCAGGTCCTAACATGTAAATCTCTAGTAACCCCCACCCACCCAGCTACCCACCTTAGCAGAATGGTAGTGTACCAAATGACTGGAGGAGGAGGAGGGTGAATATGTATGCGTATTTAACACTCCTCATTCAGTGTTATCATCTAAGAGTGAGCGGGACATTTAAATTATTTTGCTATTTGTTGATTTTTAAGTTCTTTCTTTCTTTTTATATCTGCCCTGCAGGTAGAGGTACCCACCAGGAGAGTGGCAAATTGGTGGCCTGGGCGCTCTAAGGCCACACCAGGACAGGTAGGGCGAGAATACTGAAGGGCACCACATGGGGTGCAGCAGCAGACTGGGGAGGGTCTGGGACCCAGGAGGCTAGGCGGAGGAGGGGCGCCCCGCCCCCTCCAGAATCGCTTCTACTCTAGGCCCCCTCACCCGCTCCTCGGATCTGGCCTGGTAATAGGATTAGCTCGTCCCTCCGTGTGCTGGTGGAGACAGGCCAGCAGGGGACCCCCTCATGTCTCTCCTCTCGCCCTGTCCCCCAGAATGATCACCACCCATTCCCGCCCAAAGGCAGTGGCCACCAAGGGGGGAGCGGTGTGGTCGGCGATAAGAAAAAGGGGTCTTTGCCTAGAGGTGGCCACAGACACCTCTGTGCAGCGAATTTGCGAACGGAAACAGGCTGTCCCGGTGTCGCACGGGGGCAGGAGCGGGACAGAAGAGAGGCGGGCGGGGACCGGAGGGAAAGTGGCCGCGGACAACTTTGCCGGGAAAGCGGGCGACCTCGAGTAGAGATGGGGCGACCTCCGTATCCTCGGCCAGCTCCGGGGCACGGAGGACCTCGGGTCCTGCAGCCCAGCTGCCGTTGTCACCCGCGGAGGGGAGCACCGGGTGGCCTCCAGCCGGAACAACGACGCGGAGGGCAGCCCCGCGCGGGAGGGTGAGGGACAGCCGCCTGTGTGTCGCGGCCCGGGGAGGGGCGCTGAGCCCGGGGACACCCCGCCCCAGATGCCCCCTCACCGTCCGGCGGGACCCGTGACTACTCCGGAGAAGCCGGGTAGCGGCGGGCAGAGCCCGGGATGCGAGCGCGGCAGAGCGGAGAGCCAGCGCCGCCGCCGCAGGACCACGTACCTTGAGCTCCTGGATGTCCAGGTCCGTGGATCTGTCCATGGAGCGAAACTAAAGGAAGTGGAGAGGAACCGGCCAAGTTGCTCCCCGAACCGATCTAGTCTTTTAGTTTCCAGCTGAAACTCAGCTTTATCCTCCTCCAAGCCCTGGCAGCTTCTCTCAGTCTCATTCTCCGTGGTCTCGCCGCCTCCACCGGTTAAAAATAATATAAATAAATAAATATTAATGATAATTCACTTTGTTTTACTTCTTCAAAGATTTAGGGACAGTTGATCTTTACCGCCGTGGCAACACAGCTCAGTCGAATCAAGCAGAGGAGGGGAAAAAATCCACTCAATTTCAGATTTTTTTCTCTCTCTCTCTTCTGCAATAAGCTTAGAAACCAGCGAGTTGCTGCATCCCAAGAAAAAAAGCTGCTTCCCTGGACAGCATCATGCGGCAAAATTCAAGCAAATGTGTTCAAACTGGAGAGAAGAGTATGTGATAAAAGCCTTCCTCCGTCAGGCATACTCTGGTAGCTAATTTAGCACGCTGCGAGTCTCAGACATTAGCAATCATCAATTTCTCTGGCAAGATACCTGGATCCCCGAAGTCCTGCATAGACTTAAAAAATGTCTTGTAGCTAAGAGGTATTCTCTCAGTGGGGAAAAGACCGTAATAAAGTCTGAAGGGACCGTTCTCCTTTGAAGGTTATGCTAAAAGAGTTGAGAGAATAGGAGGTGGCTCCCACAGAGAGAAAAGAGCGAAGAGAAGAGACGGAGACCGCAATTTTCCTCCCGCTTTGCTGTTTTACTGGCCTTCACCACCAGGTGACTGACTTCACTTCTCCCTTCCCACAGCCAGCTCTAAGGGGATTTCTCTCATCTGTCAAAAAGCAACATTTCCTCTCCAGACAAATACAGTCGCTGGGTCTTAAAGACTGCCCTCTGTCCGGAATCCACTAGGTGACAGGCATTTTAATTCACTTACGCTGTTCCAGCTTCTTGCTCGGATAAGCACAGGGAGACACAGGCTTGCCTGTGTCATTTTCATGCATCCAATTAAATTTCGGTTGTAGCCAATTAGATCTGAGCTGTTTAAATGTCAGGTTGCTTTTACCTTAAATACTAATTTTTCAATGATGAGAAGTGGGATTGTTAAAGATTTCTTTCCACGATGCATCTCAAGATAATGTGAATTTTCTTCTGGAAAATGCTTCTTTGGATTCATTCTAACAGGTCAATGTACTGCACCTGTAAATTTGGAGGTAGGGGCTCCTCGGCTTCATTTACATATTTTAGAGTAAACACCTTGATTTATTTTAAGGCTTCAAGGGTCACCTTTTATTATGACCTTTAAAATCTCAGAATTAAAAAAATGTTTTTAGATTTCAAATGAAAGAGCAATGTAAATTATTTTATTTCAAAAGGAATGTATGTTTTGAAAAAAATTGAAATGTGCCCGTGTATACTTTTCCGGTCTCCTTCTCTAACTTGATTTTCATACTTTTGCACTGCTGAGCTCCAGCCACCTGGTCTACCTGTGCGCGCCCCTTTCCCTCTACTTTCGGCTAATACACACCTCTGCCTCTCTGTCAGGCCATCTCTTTCCTCTTCTGACTCCATATGTCTCCCATTCTCCTGTTTCAATGTAATGCCATTCCCTCAGAAAAGATTTTCTCGGGGACGAGTCCCTAGGATATTGTATTCAGTTGACTTACCATAGCAGAAGCCCGATTTATAATTACTGCACGTGTGACTTCGTCAATAAATGATATGCCCTTGAGATATCATACCAGTCTTATTCACCAGTATATCCAGAGCCTAGCAAGAGGATAAAGCAGTGGGAAATGTGAAATAAGCAGATAAATGCGTGTAAGAAGTCTTTAAAGTTACAATTCTAATACCTAACAACGGCTGTTTCTTTCTTCCTGACATCATATATATATATATATATATATATATATATATATATATATACAGAGAGAGAGAATGTGTAATTATGTATACATGTATAGTGTGTATATATGTATATAGTCTTATATATTATATATCTTATATTCATATTATATAATGTATATACATATATGTGTCCTTATCTATTACCACATTTCTCCCCATCTTTCTCCCCACTGAGTGTTTTGCAGCTGAGCCTGCAGGACTTGGCTTTATCATTAAGCATGCTGAGTTCTTTGCTTGAGCCATTTCTACTTTACACGTTTATCAAAGCCATCTTTCTTCTCTGACTTCTGCCTACAGTATTCAGAGATAACATGAAATAGCCAATAGTCCATAATTAGTGAGCCGAACACCAAATCCTGAAAATAAATATTGCATGTCCTGTTTGTATAGTTCTCTTACATAATATATGATGGAAAAATAATAAAGTTGCACATAGCCAGTACATGAACTTATATAAAACATGATTCCTTAAAGAGCTGCTTTTCTAAAAAGTACCACTGATTCGACTTGAAAATACATAATACTTCCTTAAATCAGAACTTTCATATAAAGTATTTACATATTGCCTATCAAATAGTGCTTGTCTAATTTTAGAAAATAATAAGACAAGATGATGTAAATGAATATATTTGCAGAGTGATACTAAGAGGATTTTAAAATTTGTAATTGTAATGTGTACCACAAGGAAGATGATAAGTATGATGATTATATTGTATATAATATATTTTATAAATATTATTACTATATTATATTGTTGTACGTATGGCCGAAGATAATTAAATCACATTTTAAAAACACATTTGCAGTCATAGGTAGGTATGTTTGTACATATATATGAGCATGTATACAATAACTTCATGCTTACTAAGATTGCAAATCAAAACAAAATATATCCATCATTTGATGTTGCTCAAACCCGCATTTTGATGAGCTGCAGACATGATTGGTGACCTCTAATTTAGCTACATATTGCATCTAATTAAATATCTATGTAGCCCATGACTACTGAGTCTTTACAAGCTAACATGAATGTCCATATGAATTCACTACTCTACATATTCCTAAAACTCAAAAGTGATAGTTGATAAGAAAAGGGATGCGATTTGCTAGGATATATTTATATTACCTTTCAAGGCACTCAAGACTTAGTTCCCTTTCATCAGACCCACATGTAGATGCAGCGACTCTCCCCTCCGAAAACCAAATTGACTTTACACTTAAAATCAGGCAGGACAAGGATGAGGAGGTAAATTAAGAATAGCCATATGCTCTAGAAATCCAAAGCTACCTCTCCAAGAATAAGACAGCTACCCATGATGGTGGAGAAGAACATCACCCTGGCACAAAACAGAATCTCTGAAAGGCGAAGCATTCGAGTTCACGAAGATGCACAATTCAAAGGCAAACTGCACAGAGTAATTGCAATACCCAAGCAAGGGGAAGGCAGTGCGAAAACACCTGCAGGTCATGAGTTTTACACTTCAAGTTCACTCATCCATGGGTCCATTCATCAATGTCACCTTCAACCGTAGGTACGAAGGCAGACGTACACCTGCCATTGTGAGCATCTTTAGATATTACACAAGTAGGCTACTGGTAAATCAATCGGCTTTCTTCCCGTCAACAATGTATTTCTTATTCGTCTGCAGTAAAAAAAAAAAATCACTTACAGAGTTTTAAATTGTGTAAGCCTTTATACTTCTTTCTTCAAACCCTCGTGCCAAATTTGCAATTTTATGCTTTTATTTGGATTTTCATGCTGCATTACATAGCAAGGCAGTATTTTATTTCCGTGTTTTGAAATTATTAAAAGGAGAGGCAATCCATCATGATTTATTAAAATATACTATTAAATAACTTGTTTTCACAGACTCCTCATTTTATGTGTACTGCTCACAAATTTTATTCAAAGTGCTTATCATATCATAGAAGGGATTATTTTATAATGATCTCATTTTGCCATGAAATTTTTAAACATACATAAAATTACATAAATAAATATACATAAGATATTGGTTATTATAACTGCATAAGTCATGTAAGTATTACTATGCAGACTAAGGATAAAAAACATTAAATGAGCTATTGACATTGTGATTTAGATTTTTAAAAATAGCTTCATCTTTCCTCCAAAATGAATCACTTCTGTTTATAGCATAGATATCTATTTTAACAGAAAGCAATACTAAAATTAAAGGATTTTCTTGTTAGCCTTCAACATGGATCTCATGATTCTACTCTACATTTTTCCTCTAAAGGAAAACAAATGAAAGACATTTAGTATCTCACGTGTGACTAGAAAGGAGAAAATGAGAAAGCAAAAAATAAAACAATGGAAAATCTGGAGACAGATTTGATCCTGCTTGAAGGCAAAATAAAGATAGAGGGATCAAAGCTATCAAGTATCAACACTGGGAAAAATTTTCTTTTCTTTTAGATAAAATGACAAAGGAAACTGGCAAATGTGAATAATTATGGTCAACTAGCGATTTTAAAAGTCCCTGAGTCAGGAGTTGACTTAGGCTTTGCACAGCAGAGCCTGTGCTAGTCTACAAGGATAGCGCGCTCTTTTTTACAAACTTACAAAGCATGAAGATTAATATTCATATCCTTACAAAAACATCAGAAAAGCCATTATTTATTGAAAGGAAGAATAGTGAACACTGGTGATTATAGTTCACTATTTCACACAAAATCTACTTCAAGAGACGAAACTTGTTGAGTATAGGGAATGGGAGCATCCCAAACCTGTGCACACATGCAAGCTGGACAAATAGCATGATTAGAAAGGAATCAAAATTAGTAACATGCAGATAGCAGTGAAATACAGATAGTAACAATAAATATGAATTTAACACAGCAGCGAATAAAGAGCATGACATCAGAATTAGGAAAGCACAAGAAAATGGAAAAAATGGTTTCAAAACATTTTTTAAATGGCTACTGTGTTTTACTTTCCATTTCTATGGAAACATTTATGTGCCAAAAAAGCGCATTACTAAAAAAAAAATAAACACACCATGTCTATTCTGTTATGAACAAACACCCTTACTATTAGGCACTAATAATAACTGGACACAACCATAGTATCGCAAAAATGCCTTTTACTCCATTACTCGTAATGAGTATAAAAGATGAGCTTATGAATTAAGCGTCAATGAAATTGTTCTGCAAAAGTCATTTTTCTAAGCAAGATTAATTTTAAAGCCAAAATTAGAAACTAAAAGTGGTGTTTGCTGGTTAATCTTGTTCTGAACTTGGTGGGATTTAAAACCACCAACGATGAATCCCTATGAGTAAATGTCTAAGGTTGGCTTCTATATTAGTTTCCTATCGCTGTCATTAAACACCATGACCAAGGAAGCTTGTGAAAAAAAGTTTATTTGGGGCTCACATTACCAGAGGACTGGAGTTCATGATGGATGAAGTATGTAGAAAGAGGCAGCTGACTGAGAGCTTACATCTCACCTCAAGCAGGAGGAAGAGCTGACTCAAAATGGCATGAGTCTTTTGAAACCTCAAAGCCCTCCCCAAGTTATGTATGTACTTCCGTCAGTGAGGCCACACCTCTTACTCCTCACCAAACAGCCATGGATTGGAGATCAAATATTCAAATGTCTGATATGCATGGGGGGCATCTCATTCAAATCACCAGAGTTGGATTATCAATACCTACTCTAGACGTGGATGGCCCCAATCCATGACCTGGGGTTCCAGAATTAACATAGTGGAGAAAGTGAGCTCAACAGCATATTACTCTCCCTCTGTTTCCAGACTGCCTAGGCAATGTGCCAGCTACCTGTTACTGCTGATGTCATAATCCCCCACCACAGTGGACTGTATCACATTGAACTGTAAGCCAAAATAAAACATTTCTCCCCCAAGTAGCTTCTCAAGTATTTCCTCACAGCCAAAGGAAACCTAACTAATGCATGATGTGTCTGGGAATCTTTTTTATTACTCTAACAAAGGAGCCAAAGATTTATACTGTTTTCCAACAGTGCCATACAGAAGTGATGAACCAGTATAATATTAACATCAGTGGAACTAGTAGTAACTCTCTGTGGTTCAATCATCCCGTTGGCATCACAATTGTGAGAAAGGGAGCAGCAATACGAGGAACAGGGTCATAATACAAAATTGAAGAAGAAAAGTCACTGATTCCAAATGAACTCCGAGTAGTTAGAATGGACTAAAAGTGACACTGGCCTTCCATTGTCTAAACATAGAATAAACTAGGGAGAGGAAAAAAAAACCTGGAAGAAAATACTTAATGTGATTCAAATCTAAAATAGAACTCCCACATCTAGCTTAAATTTTTTTCCCATGGCAGCAATGTCACCAGTAGCACAGGACATGTGATGACTATTGTCTTTCTGTTGCTTATTAATGTCTGCCTGTGATTTGAATTTTATTTCCAAGATATCTGTTCATGCAGAAATTCTTTTCTTCATACTCCTATACTTGCCATGGCTATAATAAAATACATCAAAGGAGTGAAATTGTCCTCGATAAGTGAATAGCTTATGGAACATTTTAAATAGTTGTCTCCCTGTAAAATTAAGTTCCAATGAGTATGCTAAAACTTAAATAAATAACAATAGAATTTTGATTGAGGTCTCGTCAATTCTTTGTGCAGGAGATGGGATATTACCCAGGACTTTCTAATCTTGAACCTTACTCTCAACAGTCCATTACCTATTGCCATGTGAAATATTTCATTGTCATGTAGCAATAGTAGCTTTGCCAAATTTCTAGATGATTTCACTTCTGGGCCATTGTTAACTAGTTAAATTATTTTTCATAATTTTCTTTGAAACAGTCCAAGACTATGGGATTGAAAATTTAAGTATGTAGTCTGATGGTATGTTGTTCAGTCTCTCAGTCTCTCAGTAATAAGAATATCCAAGAAAGTTGAGCATAGTCCAGTGGGCCTCCTGAAGGTGTCTATCAGTCAGGATCATAAAACGTGCCAGATAAACCACCCAGTGGAAAAAATAAAACCAAAAATAAATAACAACAACAGAAAACAAGGGGAAAAAACCTTAATCTTTAGCTGTGTTTTCATAAGTGCTTGGCACTATAATACTGCCTAGGTCATTTTATAAATTTTATATCCAATGTGTATAGTTTATATACTGTACACATTAGTGGTCCATGTGAGAACCAACGTCACATGGTCTTGTGTTTCTTAAACCCCAATCGTGCATTAAAGTTTTGGTACCTAAACTGATCGTGGTATTGAACTGAAAGCGCATTCCCCCCAAATTGCAAGCTGACTACATAGTATGCATCAGATTGATGAATAGTTTCCTAGGAAGCCCGGAAGGTCTTCTGTCCTAATTAAGAATAAAATGCGCCTTGGTCAAAACTTCTAGTCAGGATGGTGTCCCATCCCCAAGGAGCATCTAGTAGGGTTTTTTCTCTATTATGAATCTTTTCCTGCTCTGAATGCTGTCAGCTCTACCATGCATATTTCTGGATTTAGCTTGTTTTTGTGGTACATCTCAGAGCACACCTGTGAGAGAAAGGATGCAAATGTTGATGATTTTAAAGGTAATGTTTTCGGAAATTGAGGGTGGAAATTTCCAAAATGCATAATTGGGCATCTGAATTTCTTTGGTCTAGAAAGTGCCACTTAATTTATCTGTGATTAAGTACATTTGTTTTGATTTGTAAAGCACATATGGGTAAAGCACACGTTGTTTAATGTAACTCAGAATGACAGAGACACAATGAAACGTGTATAGATTTTTCATTCAATAATTCATTTTAGATTCAGGATTGCAATAGGGACAATTGTAGCTCATGTTATAAAACCACCTACATAACTCTCTTTTATTATATTAGTCTCTTTCTTGTGGTAATATTATAATCTTAATTTTCTACCTGCTTTTTCTGATATGGAAACAATATATGAATTTTCTATTTTTTCATCTAAAACTAATTTCACACAACTACATTTTTTCAAGTACATTTTATAAAGGTTTATGCATGACTCACTTTTAAGGAGGAAGAACTATTTTTAATTTCTTCCTGTATGGATTAATTTTAAAAAGTTATCTACCTGTTACCGTATACTTTTAGCAACCTTAACTATTATGTACATAACCAACAATCTTTCAAACATGAAGTTTCCATAGTTTGATAATCATCATACATCTTAATATACTTACAGGAGAAATAGGGAGTCTATGTTTTATAGACAACTTTCTTAGATTTCCTTTAAAAATAAGTAAGATATAAAAAATACTCTGTATGATGTTAAAAACATCAGAAGCATTAGTTGAAAATAAATGAAATAAGACTATTTCATTGTTAGTTTATAAATATAATTTTGTTACTATTATAAATTGTAATGTAAATGTCTGATATGCCAGGTATCTGTGACCCACAGGATGAGAACCACTGATTTCGAGTCTTGCATCTTCTCTTGGCTGACATTCAATTACATGGGATAATAACTTAGGAAAAGCAGGTATCACGAGGTAGACCCACTGCCTCTTGAAATATAATTAAACTTAGCAAAGACGCGTCTCTTTATTATGGGAATGACCAGGAATGAGGTGTAGTTTTAAAAGTAAAAAGGAAGGAAGATCGACAAGAAATCCAGCAATTTCAACAGACCAAAGCTTTTGACACAAGGTCTTGCTTCCCCATAATCACTCACAGAGTTCACAACCTTTTGCCAAGGGGGGGCAACCTATCTATTCATTTGTCCAGCTCAGTGCTTCACACACCAAGACTACATAGTTCTATTCACCTGTGAACTTAAAAACATAATCACCTATGGAGGAGGAGGAGAGCATCTTTCAGTGGCAGCACATTTGTTCCATAGTGGTGCATTTGAAAAGGAGATTAAAAAAAATAAAACCTTTCTCTCCAACTCTCATATGCATATGTGTAAGAATGCTAGGATAACCCTAAATTATGCCTATTAGTAAAGAGGAAAAAAAGTACAGAGCACCATACTTATGGGCCCATACACATAGCAACTATGAGGAACTCCTTATGAATGCTACAGTCTTCTTTTCCTGGGAATAGTCAGTATTCCTTGACTTTGTCCTGATGCTATAAGAAAAATTATCTAGAGCGATGTTGTGACTTTCCAAAATTTTATTCTGCTTTTATCTTCCTCCTTATCCTTATCTGAAATGAGAGTTAGAGGTAGGGTAAATCTCTTAGGAGCTGGGTCCCATCTTTTTAGTTAGCGTTGGCACAGTAATGCACTGGGAGCACTATTAAAAGTCACAGCATCCTGGATGATTTATCCAAAACAAGTTTCATAAAGCCCTGTAAGACAGATGCCCAAGGCTAAGGTATCCACAAACCATTCTACTTTCTATGTATTGAAAGAATTACTCTCTGATTTTGTTTTCCTGTGGCTTTTTCTATTTAAATCCCAGGTGTCACAGAATGTGTCTTGCTATAGGAACACCAGTCATGTTGAATTAGGTGCCACATAGAAGCCTCATATAATCTGCTCAACTCTCTTCTCTATCTCAAAATATAGAAGGATGATGAATTAGTTTTTTTGAAGTACAAACTGTAAGAGTTCCCAAGTCAATACGAGACAGAGACCCAAAGGTTTTATAGCTGTGACATCTAATGAGAGAGGCAGGTTGGTCACAACATTCTCTCAAATTATTAGTAGGCTCCTAATCTATTCTTAGTATCAGGAGTAGGAAGACATACCAAACATATCTCTAGAAGTCTTAGATATGCTTTATTTATATGAATATCCATCAACATCCCCTCTGCTAAACTAGCAAATGATAAGTGAGGTGAATATTGATAACATGAATTATGTCACAAATGCGCTTTCCTTCACTAAAAAAGATGGTTTTTTATTGGTCCTTTTTATATGAAAGCTTCTTAGCATTTTTCTTTTTGCTTTATGATATGTAAAGTCAACTGACATTTCTGTGTACTTGGTATTCCAGAATTCTTGGCTGCTATTTCTTTGTCCTCATTCCTCATATCTCTTCCTTTAGCACGCAGTCAAAGGCAGTTAACAAATACAAACCATGACTGTTGCCTTTGACTTGTTTTCCCATTGAATTAAAAGTTCAGCAGGTGAGTGATCTGACTTGCCTGTCCCTCATGTCCATGGTCCTGCCAAACTGTTGCAATGACACACCAGGAGGCTCAGCAGTTAAGAGCACCGACTGTTCTTCCAGACGGCCTGAGTTCAATTCCCAGAAACCACTTGGTAGCTCACAACCATCTGTAATGGGATCTGGTATCCTCCTCTGGCGACTCGCCAGAAGACAGCAGCAGTGTGCTCATATATGATTTTAAATCTTAAAAAAAATAGAGTATCTAAATGTGTACTAAATCTCTTATAGTTGACATCGTGACATGAGTAACTGCTGAGTCAAAGTCACAGTCAGGTACTTCTGGAGAAGAAGTAAAGGAAAATGCTATCTTTCTTCCATTGGGTGGTTTTAGATCCTTCGTCAAAAATCAAGTGTCTATAGGTGTGTGGATTCATTTCTGGGTCTTCAATTCTGTTCCACTGATCTACCTGCCTGTCTCAGTACCAATACCATACAGTTTTTATGACTATTGCTCTGTAATACAGCTTGAAGTCAGGGATGGTGATTCCCCTAGAATTTCTTTTATTGTTGAGTATAGTTTTCACTATCCTGGGGGTTTTTGTTATTCCAAATGAGTTTGCAAATTGCTCTTTCTATCTCTATAAAGAATTGAGTAGGAATTTTGATGGGGATTACATTGAATCTGTAGATTGTTTTTGGCAAAATGGCCATCTTTACTATATTAATAGTAATCCTGCCAATCCATGAGCATGGAAGATCTTTCCATCTTCTGAGATCTTCAATAGCCTGTTGGGGTACCAGGGGAAGGGGAAGCCCTTGGTCCTGCCAAGGTTGTACCCCCAGTGCAGGGGAATATGGGAGGGCAATAAGGGTGATGTATATGGGGAGGGTGACCTATATGGGGGAGGGAATGGGGGCTATGGACAGGAAACTGGGAAGGGGAATAACATTTGAAATGTAAGTAAAGAAATACATCTATTAAAAATTTTTAAAAAAGAAGTAAAGGAAAACATGTTTGAGAAATTCTCTAGAAAACTTACTTTTTTTTAATTAGTATACATGACTTCTGTTAACATTGCATTGAACACAGATGGTTAGCATCATACATGCTACTTGCATTTCAGAAGAGTTGAAAATGAAACATTGTAATAGCACTAATTAAAAGATAATATACACATGAGCAAATACGGAGGTTCACTAAGACACTCAACTTGTAGGCCTCAGCTCCCTTAGTGGTCAAATGATCCTTTAACCGGGGCCATATCTGCATATCAGATCTTTGCATCATGATTCACAACAGTAGCAAAATTAAAATTGTGAAGTTAAAACACAAGGAACTGTATTGAAGGTCACACCATTAGAGAGGTTGAGAACCACTGGACTAGAGAGTCTTCCATACCTGTAGACTATACCAAAATTAAAATCATTCAAATGTATATTAGCAATGAAATGGAGATATACATATGCACACACGAGGTCTTATTACATGTACTTAATAATAAAAAACAAGTAAAACATGAATATGTTTGATTTCATTTAATACTGCAATATATTAAAAAGGTGTTGAAGATAGATGCCACTGGAAGATATACTAATTTCATACCAGATCTTATGATACTATATCATAAATTCACTCTCCATTGATGGCCTTACTCGTAAACACTCATTTTGACCCTCCCATATCTGAGGCAGTGAGCACTGTGGACTAGACCCAAAGTTGTGACCTTCAACAAGAGTCAGGTATTTTCAAAGCAAAAGCCTCTAATGGGAACATTCCACTACAGTTAAACAACCCATTAGTTCAGAAACAGAGTGGTTAGGATGAGCAAAACAAATTGTTCCAGACACTCATTTTCAGACCACTGCGTGCTCCAGCCAATGTGGTGAAGCCTAAGCACAAAAGCACACAAGGGACAGTAAAGACTTTAGCCTTGATACCATCTCATGGAATTGCAGAATTTTTATAAACCAGAATGAGACTCTATCTACAAAGCAACAAATCTTAAACATACAGAAAGAACATCATAAGATTTAAAGTCAGATTCTCAGTGGTAGGCGGTAGTTTTTAGAATTATAAGTGGAGTCAGTGGTATTAAGTTCTATTTTCCCATACCAGGTATATGAATTATATTGTATATTAATGGGGCTATTAATACTCATCCTCTTTAGTTACTACAGTCCACAAAATAGTGATACTATCTTCCAGGACTTTATTTGTTAAACTGAAATGCGATGACCCAGATAAAACTTTTAATGAATTATTAAAGTACAGCATAAGCTTGCAATGAGACCTACCAGCTATCCTCATTGTAGCAAGAGTAAATGTTGCAATTTGTGTACAAAACAGACAATAAAAACTTAAGTTTTACTATAAAGAAATGCATTATTTTGTTTTATTTATGACTTTTGTTTCCTGTATTATTATTACTATACTTAACACGTCTCGTGCACTTGCATAATTATACAGTGCATAATCTGCAAATAAGTATAAATAAGAATTCCACCTAATATGTTTATAAGTGAATTAAAATGTATGAGTGGGAGATGACAAATGGATGTGAATTTAGCAAAAGGATGCTTTAAGGTTTATGAAGATGAAGCTCTTGTTTTGTATCCATCTTGCATTGGGAATAAAGCAAATCTTTTAATATCAAGCATAGTGTAATTCTCTGCCTCTGCTTCTCAAGTGCTTAACCACGTTCACCTCACTTTCTCCCCTATTTCCCCTGAGAATGACAAGGACACGCCTCACTGGTCCTCAGAGATGAGCTTCTGTATAATTGCATGTGCATCTCCACAGTACCTTCCTGCCAATGTCAGTAGCCAGGCCCCCAGGGCCCTCCATCTGAATCACCACTGAGCTTCCCCAAGGTGCCTCTACTGCACACAGCCTTTGCCAATGTCAAGGCTGTGCCTGCCAATGCCTGCTAATGTCTGCACTGAGGCTGCCCAGAGTCAAGAGTGCTGAGGCATTCAGGACGCAGCAAAGGCCCAGAACAGCAACATGTGCCAGACCTTGCTTCATAATAAGGCCCAGTTGCCAGCAGACATTTGGATTCCCCGAGCACTACTCTTAAGTGTTGGGCATTTCTGCTGCGTCGCTTTATTATGCTACTGTATGTTGAAGTGGGGTGACAGTGCCCTATAACAAAAATTAGATTGATGGCTCTAGCATGATACATTAGATATTTTCAGTCTCATATAAACTAAGACAATATATAGTCACATTTATTTAGGGTGATAATAATATAATTACATGTTGCTGTGAGATATTCACAAAAAGAACAATGAAGGGAATTAAAACAGAATAAAGTGAATTCTTGAGGAGGGAAAAAATGGCCGGGAAATATTCAAAGGTTCACTGGCTGTTTTTGTGTGCCAACTTGACACAAGCTGGAGTTATCATGGAAAAAGAAGCGTCTCTTGAGGAAATGCCTCCAGGAGATCCAGCTGTAAAGCATTTTCTCAATTAGTGATCAAGAGCTGGAGGGCCCAGCCCATTGTGGGTGGTGCCGTCCCTGGCCTGGTGGTCTTGGGTTCTATAAGAGAGCAAGCTGAGCAAACCAGGGGAAGCAAGCCAGTAAGTAACAACCCTCTATGGCCTCTGCGTCAGCTCCTGCTTCCTGACCTGCTTGAGTTCTTGTCCTGTCTTCCTTTAGTGATGAACAGCAATGTGGAAGTGTAAGCTGAATAAACCCTTTCCTTCCCAACTTGCTTCTTGGTCATGATGTTTGTCCAGGAATAGAAACCCCGACTAAGACAATAGGTATTCTCAACTTTAATTTATTGATTCATATTCAAGAAAATAATAATGTGCTCATGTGTAATATTCCTGCCCAGGGCATATTACTAATTAAATAAAGTCAATATTCAAAGAGAAAAATAACACTATTAGCTTGTAAATTTGTTTTTGTTTCAACTGTTTTATAATGGGCCTCAGTGATATATTTTTTTACTTCAATTTAAATATTAAGTCCTTAACTTTTACTTCAGTAATTGAAAATTGCTTGATGAGTTTCTTTAATACATTTTTGTGGGCAACCCATGTTTCCCACAGCCTGTATCTTGTCTCCATGTGCAGACTTCCTTATTTCCACAACTGCCCTGACACCATTTTCTCCTGTGTCAGACACTGATCCCCATGTGCTCTTGAGGATTAACCCTTGCCTCTTCCTGTGTTTGGCATTCTTTTACTGTCCAAAGTGAGTTTTCTCACTCAAGTGTGTTTTTATATTACTACTGCTTTCATAAACTTATCAAATAATTTTTCTTTGAACACACAGAATTTTTGAAAACTCACAACCATTTTCCATCTTCCCTTCCCAGCCAAGCTTTGGAAATTAGACTCAATTTACTTCTTCTGTGTTGTCTGCACCCTTTCCTCCCTAGTACCTAATAATTTAACTTCTTCTCCTAGAGGAAAAGCCAGTGGCAAATGATACACTCAGATTCAGGGGCTACTTTGGTGGTTTTACCTAATATGTCCTTTGTGTTGTTTTTTTTTTTTTTTATTAAATGAGTCTTTGCGTTGCGTCTTAAGTCTTGCACAAGCTTTGTAACATTGTTCTTGTGCTTTCAGTATAGTTGATGTTTCCCTTTACATTTGTAAGCTTGTTAACCTCCATCCTCTTTTAAAATTGACTTATCTGTATCACCACGCGATTCTATCTCAAATCCAGTGCAAATCTTCATTTTAACTCAAGGTTTCCTTCTATTTTTTTTAACAAAACTTCATCTTTTAGTTTTAAGTTGCACTCAACAAAATGATCTTATACTTCTCTATAGGCACACAGTTCATCCTGACAGGATCATATATGGTGAGGAATGCTCAGCTCTTGGAGGCTGGTAAGGTAAAGCCACAAATAGCAATATTGTTCCCCAATAGCTCCTTCCAAAAATGTCCCCAAGGACATCACTTCCTTCCTCTAAACTCTACCCCTTAAAGGTTCCAGCTCCTGTAGGGAGGTCGAGCTGGTTCAGGCTTGAAGCCTGCACTCCTTCATTCCAGTGTCTTTAGCTTGGGAAGGTAATTTACAGGCAATGGAAAGGGTATGTCAACAGAGCCATACCTGTGCCGTACCTATAGCGTACTGTGGCAATGATGGCACAGAAGTACAAAAGTGGCTAACCAATATTTGGGTTATCTTGAGGCCCCTGCTATGAGTGGGAGTCTTTTGCTCTCCACTACTTGGATTGTCAGGAACCAGAGACCGGATAGCCCAGAGACCTAGGGCAGAGACACACACGAACTGGCAAAAAGAAAAGAAGTCAGCAAAATGATTCCTAATGATGTTCTGCTTGAGTCATAGATAGGTGCCCAGTTGTCACCAAAGAGTCCTCCTCCAGAGGTAGATGGGAGAAGACGCAGAAAATCACAGCCAGACATTATGCCGAGAGAGTCTGAAATGTTATCCCCTTCCCCACCCTCCCATTGGCATCTCCTCCTCCCCAGGCTTCTGTGAAGATGCTCCCAGTCCTACCCACTCCCACCTCAACACCCTGGCATTCTCCTACACTGGGGAAACAAACTTTCATAGGACCAAGGGCTTCTCCTCCTATTGATGCCAGACAATGCCATCGTCTACTACATATGCAGCTGGAGCAATGTGTTCTCTTCGGTTGGTGGTTTAGAGCTCCTGGGAGCTCTGCCAGGTCTGGTTGGTTGATATTATTGTTCTTCCTATGGGGTTGCAAACCCCTTCAGCTTCTTCAGTCCTTAACTCCTTCACTGGGGTCCCTGTGTGCTCAAACCCGATGGTTTACTGCAAGCATCCTCATCTCTTTCAATAAGGTTCTGGAAGATCTTCTCAAGAAACATCGACATCAGGCTCCTGTCAGCAAGCATTTCTTGGCATCAGCTATAGTGACTGGGTTTGCTGGCTACATATGGGATGAATCCCCAGGTGGGGCAGTCTCTGGATGACCTTTTCTTCAGTCTCTTCTCTACTCCTTGTCCTGTTATTTCCTCCTGTGAGTATTTTGTTCTCCCTTCTAAGAAGGACAAAAGCATTCACGTTTTGGTCTTCCTTCTTCTTGAGCTTCATATGGCCTGTGAATTGTTTCTTGGGTATTCTGAGATTTTGGACTAATATCTACTTATCAGTGGTGAATGTATACCATGTGTGTTCTTTTGTGACTAGGTTATCTCACTCTGGATGATATTTTTTATTTCCATCCATTTGCCTAAGAATTTCATGTACAACAGTTACAGAAGTTCCAGCTCCTGACACTAGCACCACAGGCTGGGGACTTAGCCTGCAATACATAAGCCCATGCCAATTCCAAGCTATAGGGCATAGCGAAGACTGAGTTTTGTTTTACATCATATCAGACTTCAGCAGCCATTCCTTTAGAAGTCGCTGGTAGCTTCCTATTATATTCTACATCTAACACATTTCCCCAAGCTGTCAAACCACTTTCCCGTCCTTGCTACTTTTAAATGTTTTCCTATATATGTCTCTCACTCCTTTCTAAAAATGTCTAGAAATAGATGATTTCACAGTATAAATATTAACTGATAGCACATGAGAATATATCCTTCCCAGATTAAATAAGAACAAGATAACACTGCAATGTAGGCAAGACAACATACAACTCACATAGCTGAACTTTCTGTACTGCAATCAGTTGCATTCACTACTGAGTCTTTCTTCCCAAATAATTCAATCACAGCTAGTCTTAAACTTAAGTGTATATATTCTAAGTTGCTATTTTTAGGTTAGTTCTGGTTTTATTTGGTTCCCAAAATAAATTTGTGTTTGCCTGACTCCGCAATCCTGTTTCTGCTCTTGTCTTTAACCTTTCTTCTTAGACACCTGGTTTATTCCTACCTTTCTAGATTTTCTGGCCAACTTTCTTGTCCACTTTCTGTGTTCAGGGTAATTTTTCTGTTCATGTTGTTCTTCTTTATATCTGTCTGAAACCCCCATCCAAAGTTGACATGTGGTAGTTATGAAACTCATTCATATGTGCAATTCAAACAAGGTTTTCACATTTTGTACTAAAAAATTCAAATCTCTGAATACACCATCAGTTTCATATAATCAATATACATAGAAGATAATCTGTAGAGTCTTCCATGAATATGAATTATTTCTGTACATTTTTAATCTCAATTGAAACTATTACACATGATTTTCTTTTATGCAACATCATTAAAACACTTGTCAAAACTTCTTGCTTTTTTTTGAAACTATTTCTTTAGACTTTATCCTTAGACTATTCCTACTGTTATAAATCTCCAAGTAAGGAAAACACTCTCTAATCAATTCTCTTTCCTATAAATTATATTTGTTATCTGAATAATTTGGTTATAAAATACTGTATCTGTGATTTATTAATAAATATTTTCTATTGAAGAAGGCAATGCTATAGAATTGGCATAGTATAAACAGTCACTCAGAACATAAATTTGCATGTTGTCTGTTTTTGTTTATATGTTAAAACACAATATCAAGAATAGGTTATTTTATTAGGGCAACATAGATAACTTCAAGATGGTAATTGTTGATTTTGGATATGAAGTATTTTGAAAATGAAGAAGGATTAACATAGTGAAAGGAGTCATCTTACAAAAAGCAATCTACAGATTCAATGCAATTCCCACCAAAATTCCAACACAATTTTTATAGAGATTGAAGGAGAAATTCTCAAATTCATATGAAAAAAAAAAAACACAAAACAAAACAGGACAGCCAAAAGAATTCTGAACAATAACAGAACTTCTAGGCAAATCACCATTGCTGACTTCAAGTTGTACTACAGGGCAAAATAGTGATAAAAACTGTATGGTATTGGTACAGAGACAGACAGATTAATCAATGGAACAGAACTGAAGACCTAGAAATAAACAAACACACCTACAGACACTTGTTTTTTTTTTTTTGTTTTTTTTTTTTGTTTTTTTTTTATCAATTAAGCCAAAACCATCCAGTGGAAAAAATATACCATTTTCAACAAATGATGGTGTTCCAACTGGCAGTCTGTGTGTAGACTACAAATTGACCCAAATTTATCACCTTAAACAAAGCTCAAGTCCAAATGGATCAAGAACTTCAACATAAAAACAGATGCACCACATATAATAGAAGAGAAAGTGAGGAAAAGTTTAGAACAGATTGGCACAGGGGAAATTTTCTTTACAGAACACTAATGTTTCAGGCTATCAGATCAACAATTGGCAATTGGGACCTCTTGAAACTGAAAAGCTTCAGTAAGGCAAAAAACACTTTCGATAGGACAAAAACAACAGCCTAGAGATTGTGAAAAGATCTTCACTAACCCTACATCTAAGAGAAGGCTAATATCCAAAATATATAAAAAGCTCAAGAAGATAGACTCCAAAACACCAAATAATATAATTTAAAAATGGAGTACAGAGCTAAACGGAGAATTCCCAACAGAGGAATCTCAAATGTCTGGGAACATACTTAGTTGTCAAAGAAATACAAATCAAAATAAATCTGAAATTTCACCTTACACCCATGGCTAAGATCAAAAACTCAAGCAGCACCACATTCTGGTGAGGATCTATAGAAAGGGAAAAACTCTGCCATTGCAGGTGGGTTCAAAAGGCAAAGTGAAAGTGAACTGCTCTTGGACAATGGCAGCTGAGTTTGTCCTCTAGCCTGTGTATATACACACACACACACACACACACGCACACACACACACACACACACACACATAGATTTAAAAGCAAAAATATGGAAAAATAGATAATAAATAAACCATAGAGGTTAATTTTATCCCATCAAACAAAAAAAATCTGAAAAGGGTAAAGTAAGGACAGAACACTTTAGGGGTTGACAAGAGAAAGTATTCCATGTGAAACTGTATTGATGAACACATGTCAACACAGATCTGTGCAAACCCTTAGACAATATATCACTATCAATGATACCTGGTGAGAATTATGAAGCTTGCATGGACACTGTGTAAATATAGGTTCATAAATTATCACATATGGATCACTTGCCAGGAACACATATAACAAGTTAGCTATGCATGTACCAAGGTAAGACATTATAGGAAAAATGAAGTACACTCCTCTCAATTTTGCTACAAATGTACAACTAATTATTTATAATAAAATAAAAGCATTCAGTTCAAAAAAGAGTAAATTTGTAATCAATAATTCATTTTTATTTAGGAGAACTGAGCTTCAACAATATAAAGAATCACAAATTACAAGGAAATTTATTATTTATAAAGTAGGGTAGAAGTCCTAGACCTTATAGAAGACCCATTTACTAGTTTCTCTCAAGTCCCTATGCTATCATCCTGGAGCTAAGTTTACAGTCATATTTTTATCATAAAAACACACTGGAAAAAGGCATAAAATGTAAAGAAACATATTCCTGAAAAATCACATTAATGTTTAATAGAATATATATTAATTTTATATTTACATATTCCAATTATCATTCTCTAATCAAGAGATACATTAATCTTAAGTTTACAAACCAAACTGATGTACATGTGAATGTTGATAGCATTTTCAAACAAACTAGCCTATTCTCTCTATCTGTATCAGGCAACTTTCTAGGCTCCTAGAAGTGCTTGCTACCTCATGACAAATTCAGAGTTGTTTATAAACAGCCTTAAATTTACAATACCCCAGGCCTCAGAAAATTGCATTTTTAGCTCTGTATGAGCTTGATATGAGAACTGTTGAAAAATAAACTATTACAATAGAAAGCAACAAAAGAGAAGTTAGAAGTTTTTATTGTTGCTGCTATTACCAAAGGGGCCTGTGTTATGGTGTGACAAATTCCTTAAGTGCAACCTAACAGTCCCTGGAAACAAATTGAGTACTTTTCAAAGGGACATTAACTCTTTCTTATCACAAGAGTCCTATTTGTTGCCTGGCGACACAGACACAGGATGGTCTAGCCACACAGAAGTACTAAGGGAGCCATTGATGCTCACCATTAAGCACCAGCTTTCCAATATAGCATTTTTCTGAAGCAGATCTCTGAGCTTTCACATTGACAATTTTCCTCATGTTATATATTTTCCTGCTCTTATATTTAGTTATTTTGGTTATACAAATGGTGGGGAAGTTTAGCCAAGGTCCATGATGGACAGAAAGACTTGAACCCAAGATGTAATGTAAAATACTGAACAAAATGGCTAATTTATTCAGGAGATAAAAAGATTGATGGCCACGCTGAAACAGTCCTAGGTCGCCTAAGGATTATTTGTCAAGGATATAGTGCAAAACAATAGAAATTGTCTGTTGTTTTAACTAAGAAAGTAGGTAAAGAGAGACCAGTGTTTTAACGGTGATATGATAGGTTTAGTTTACAGATAAGGAAAATGTTTCTGACAAAATTACTTAAAACTATCATTTTGTGTGTGTGTGTGTGTGTGTGTGTTAATAAAACTTCTTTAACTACAAAAAGGAAATATAAGAATAAGAATCACACTTGATTCTATTATTAAAGATGACTACTAATAGCACGATTATATGCTACATAACTTTTATTCTTTGATTTGTGATTTTATTCTTATTTTTTATGGTCTGAGGAATCAAATCCAGGACCTTGTTCTTACCAAACAAATGTTCTATCACTGAGGTATTCCTGTAGCTACTGCATATATTTTATTTTAAGCATCATATCTAACAGTCGTTGCCCAACATACATGGCTGTGAGACTGACCAGACAAGGCTGATGAGGAATGAAGGGAGCACAGACACATATACATAGAAGATGGAGTCAGGTGAGCTGTGCATTCCGATGGAGACACACCAGCAGCCCAACAGCAATGAGAGGCTTGTTTGTGTTTCTATACATCTGAATGAGGTCACAGAATAGCTCAACGTCATAGGAAGTCCCTACTGGAGAACAATCTCAGATTGCAGAAATGCCAGGGGAAAAAACTGTGGCTTATACTTTCTGAATACTGTAAATATCTGTACTTGGACAAAGGGAAATCCCCCGATCCTGTTCCAGAAAAGGACTTTCCATTCCTAAGGGTCAAAGGTACAGCACACATTCACTTAGGCCTTAATCTGTTCTCACAGAATCTCCCACAAATTAATGAATAATTTGCATGCATCATATATAAATTTGATGTGAGTTTAGTTCTATTTAATATTATCATGGATCTTTATTGGATGCACAAAGAGTATATTGGGCAATGCCATACTTTAAAACAAAGTAATAAAAAGCTACAAAAGAAATCTAAATACATATTTTAAATGAAAGCAGCCAATACAGAAAGAATAGAAACTCTCGCCTCACAACTAGTTTGTATTTAGAAAACCACAAAACTATGGAGACAAGCTGTAACAAGTTTAGTGGTTCCAGAATATATTACAAAAGAGTATTTTTTAGACATGAAAAGTATGTAGATATGCCTCTAGTAGATATCTCTGCAAATTTTTGGCTTGTCTTATTAAATTTACAGAATATGTAAGATTAAAGGACATGCAATTGTATTTTTACTTTGAAGAAATACCTTCCATAATCAGTGTTTCAAGCTAACCCTTACCCAATCATGTATACTCTTAGCCTTCAATGGAGGAAAGGGAACACCCAAACATTGCTATTGGAATCATAAACTAGTATAACCTCTGCAGAAAAATTAAGGTTCGTCAATTTTCTAACAGTAGAATTAGCAGTGATAAAGCTATGCCAATTGGAAATAAAGTTGGCAAATAAAAGCAATGGTTTTATAACCACACTTCTTGCAGAAATATTTTAAATTTCAATGACAGGGAATGAGCCTTGATGGCCATTAATAAGTGAATGAAGAAGGAAAATGTAGCATATATACACAATAGTGTGTTATTCAGTCCAAAAAAAGAATAAAATTATGCCAGTTGTAGGAAAATGGATGAAATGGAAATCACTATCTGACGTAAAATAAATTACACATAGGAAGGCAAGTATATTGTGTTTTCCCATCATGCATAGAAACAAAAATGAAAAGACAAACAAGATATAAACTTAAAATAAAAGAGGAACTAATATTTAGGAGAACAGAAACAGAATATAAAGCGAGAGAGAAACTGTGAGAATCCATTTTAATAAAGCAGATTCATGAATGAAATGGTCAGAGAATCCATTACTCAGTGCAATTAACATGAATTATAATAATAATAAATTAGAATACATCAAGTAAGAGGCTAAAAATAACTTATGATAAAATAAAACCATTATAAAATTTAATACAAGTTTTCGTCTGTGCCCAGAGCTAACCTTGTATCACAGCTCTCTATATCCAGATCCCGTGGGGAACGAGCTAGATTCTTAGAAGTGCAGACAATCCTGAGAGCACCGGTGAGACCACCACTCCTGCTCACATTCCTGACGGAAGAGGCCCCTGGACACAGGAACCGAGAAGCAGTCGGGGACAGGATCCTTCCGGGTTGCCTGCACCCTCAGCTAACCCTTTGCCAGAGCTCTTTGTACTCATATCTCACCAGTAGAAAGCCAGCCTTCAGGAGTGCTGACACACAGGCTTACAGGAGGGTCAAGCCAATGTCAGAGACAGCAAGACCAGCTAACGCCAGAGACAACCGGGTGGCAAGAAGCAAGGACAAGAACCTAAGCCACTGAAACCAAGGCCACTTGGAGTCATCAGGAAACGCTTCCTCCACCACAGCAGGCCCTGGATACCCTAACACACTGGAAAATCAAGACTTTGATTTAAAATCACAACTCAGGATGATATTAGAGGAGTTTAAGGAGGGCATAAATAACTCCCTTATAAAATACAGTATAACACAGGTAAACAGGTAAAAGCCCTTAAAGAGAAACATAAAAATCAACCAAAGAGATGAAGGAATTGAACAAAACCGTCCATTATCTAAAACTAGAAATAGAAACAGTAAAGAAATCATAAAGGGAGACAACCGGGAGATAGAAAATGTAGGAAAGAGATCAGGAGTCATAGACTCAAGCAATACAGAGTACACGAGATAGAAGAGAGAATCTTAGGGGCAGAAGATATCATACAAAACATTGACACAACAATCAAAGAAAATGTAAAAACATCCATGAAGTTCAGGAAACAATGAGAAGATTAAACTTAAGGATAATTGGTATAGAAGAGAGTAAAGATTCCCCACTTAAAGGGACAGTAAATATGGTCAACAAAATTATAGAAGAAAAGTTTACTAAAATAAAGAAAGACATGCCCATAAGCATATAAGAAGCCTACAGAACTCAAAATATATTGGACCAGAAAAGAAATTCCTCTCATGACATAACAGTCAAAACACCAAATACATAAAGCAAAGAAAAAATGTTAAAAGCAGTAATGTAAAAATGTCAAGTAACATATAAAGGCAGACCTATCAGAATTACACCAGAGTTTTCACCAGAGACTATGAAACCCAGAAGACCCTGGGCCGATCTCAAACAGAGAACACAAATGCCAGCTCAGGCTACTATATTCAGCAAAACTCTCAGTCAACATAGATGAAGAAACCAAGATATTCCATGACAAAACAAAGTTTACACAATATCTTTCCACAAATCCAGCCCTACAAAGGATAATAGGTGAAAAACTCTAACACAAGGAGCGAAACTACACCCTAGAAAAAGCAAGAACATAATCTTCTTGCAATAAACACAAAAGAAGAAGGACAAACATAATTCTACCTCTAACAACAAAAATAATAGGAAACAACAATCACTATTCATTAATATCTTTTAAAATGAATGAATACAATTCCCCAATGAGGAGACATAGACTAACAGAGGGGATATGTGAAGAGGACCAAGTATTTTGCTGCATACAGGAAACACATCTCAGAGACAGACACTACCTCAAAGTTAAACACTGGAAAATAATTTGCCAAGCAAATGGTCCCAAGAAACAAGCTGGAGTACCCATTCTACTATTGAATAAAATTGACATTCAACCAAAAGTTATCAAAAAGATAAGGAAGGACACTTCCTATTCATCAAAGGAAAAATCCACAAAGATGAACTCTCAATCCTGAATATCTATGCTCCAAATGCAAGGGCACCTACATTCATAAGAGAAACCTTACTAAACTTTAAAGCACATATTACACCTCATACAATAATACTGGGAGACTTCAACACCCCCTTCTCATCAATGGACAGATCATGGAAACAGAAACTAAACAGAGACAAAGAGGAACTAACAGAAGTTATGAACAAAATGAATTTGACAGACATCTACAGAACATTTGATCCTAAAACAAGAGAATATACCTTCTTCTCAGGACCCATGGTACCTTCTCCAAAATTGACCATAAAATCGGCCACAAAACAGGCTTCAACAGATACAAGAAGATTCAAATAATCCCATGCATCCTATCAGATCACCCTGGACTAAGGACGGTTTTCAATAACAACAAAAACGACAGAAAGCCCACATGCACATGGAAGTTGAACAGTGTTCTGCTCAATGATAACTTGGTCATGGAAGAAATAAAGAGAGAAATTAAAGGCTTTTTAGAATTCAATAAAAATAAAGGTACAACATACCTAAACTTATGGAACACAATGAAAGCTGTGCTACGAGAAAAACTCATAGTTCTGAGTGCCTGCAAAAAGAAACTGGATAGAGCATGCGCTAGCAGACTGACAGCACACCTAAAAGCTCCAGAACAAAAAGAAGCAAGTACACCCAAGAGGAGTAGAGGGCAGGAAATAATCAAACTCTGGGCTGAAATCAACCAAGTAGAAACAAAAAGGACTATACAAAGAATCAACAGAACCAGGAGCTGGTTCTTTGAAAAATCAACAAGATAGATAAACCCTTAGCCAGACTAACCAGAGGGCACAGAGAAAGTATCCAAATTAACAAAATCAAAAAATGAAAAGGGAGACAAAACAACAAAAACTGAGGAAATTCAAAAAATCATCAGATCCTACTGTAAAAGCCTATACTCAACAAAACTGAAAAATTGGAACGAAATGGAAAATTTTCAAAACAGACACCAGGAGCCAAAGTTAAATCAGTATCAGATAAACCTGAATAGTCCCATAACTCCTAAAGAAATAGAAACAATCTTTAAAAGTCTCCCAACCAAAAAAGCCCAGGACCAGAGTGGTTAGTGCAGAATTCTATCAGACCTTCAAAGAAGACCTCACACCAATACTATCCAAACTATTCCACCAAATAGAAACAGAAGGAACACTAACCAATTCCTTCTATGAAACCACAATTACACTATTACCGAAACCACAAAAAGACCCAAAAAAGAAAGAGAGCTTCAGACCGAAATCTCTTATGCATATCGATGTGAAAATATTCAATAAAATTCTTGCAAATCAAATCCAAGAACACATCAAAATAATCATCCATCATGATTAAGTAATCTTCATCCCAGGGATACAGGGATGATTCAATACATGGAAATAGATCAAAGAAATCCACTATATAAAAAAACTCAAAGAAAAAAACACATGATCATCTTATTAGATGCTGAGAAAGTATTTGACAAAATTCAACAGCCCTTCATGTTAAAAGTCTTGGAAAGATCAGGAATTCAAGGCCCAAACCTAAACATAGTAAAAGCAATATACAGCAAACCAGTAGCCAACATCAAACTAAATGGAGAAAAATTGAAGTAATCCTAGTAAAATCAGGGACTATACAAGGTTGCCCACTCTTTTCCTAACTATTAAATATAGTACTCAAAGTTCTAGCTAGGGCAATCTGACAACAAAAGGACGTCAAAGGAATACAAATTGGAAAGGAAGAGGACAAAATATCACTATATGCAGATGATATGATAGTATAATTAAGTGACTGAAAAAATTCCACCAGAAAAATCCTTTGTATGATAAATAACTTCCCCAAAGAGGCTGATTATAAAATTAACTAAAATCAGTAGCCTTCCTCTACTCAAAGGATAAATGGGCTGCGAAAGAAATAAGGGGAAAACACCCTTCACAATAGTCACAAATAATACTAAATACCTTGTTGTGATACTAACCAAGCAAGTGAAAGATCTGTGTGACAAGAACTTCAAGTCTTTAAAGAAAGAAATTGAAGATCTCAGAAGATGGAAAGATCTCCCATGCTCCTGGATTGGCAGGATTAAAATTGTAAAATTGACCATCTTGCCAAAAGCAATCTACAAATTCAATGCAATCCCCATCAAAATTCCAATTCAATTCTTCATGGAGTTACAAAGAAAAATTTGCAAATTCATTTGGAATAACAAAAAAACCCAGGATAGCAAAAACTATCCTCAACAATAAAAGAACTTATGAGGGAATCACTATCCCTGACCTGAAGCTGTATTACAGAGCAATAGTGATAAAAACTGTATGGCATTGGTACTGAGACAGGCAGGTAGATCAATGAAATAGAATTGAAGACTTAGAAATGAACCCACGCACCTATGGGCACTTGATCTTTAACAAAGGACCTAAAAATATACAGTGGGAAAAAGACAACATTTTCAACGAATGGTGCCGGTTCAACTCGAGCTCAGAATGTAGAAGAATGCAAATTGATTCATTCTTATCACCCTGTACAAAGCTTAAGTCCAAGTGGATCAAGAAACTCTACATCAAACCAGATACACTCAAACTAATAGAAGAAAAAGTTGAGAAGATCCTCAAACACATGGGGACTAGGAAAAATTTCCTGAACATAACACCAATTGGGGCTTATGCTCTAAGATCAAGAATTGACAAATGGGACCTCATAAAACTGCAAAGCTTCTATAAGACAAAGGACCCATCATTAGGACAAAATGACATCCAATGGATTGGAAAAAGATCTTTACCAAGTCTACATCTACATCTGGTAGAGGGCTAATATCCAATATATACAAAGAACACAAGAAGTTAGACTCCAGAGAATCAAATAATCCTATTTACAAATCGGGTATAAAGCTAAACAAAGAATTCTCAGCTGAGAAATACCTAATGACCGCAAAACACCTGAAGAAGTGTTCAACATTCTTAGTCATCAGGGAAATGAAATTCAAATCAACCCTGAGATTCCACCTCACACCAGTCAGAATAGCTAAGCTATAAAACTGAGGGGATAACAGATGCTGGCTAGGATGTGGAAAAAGAGGAACATTTCTCCATTGTTGATGATATTGCAAGCTAGTACAACCACTCTGGAAATCAGTCTGGTGGTTCCTCAGATAATTGGACATAATACTACCTGAGGACCCAGTTATACCATTCCTGGGCATATTCCTAAAAGATGCTCCACCATACAACAAAGACACATGTTCCACTATGTTCATAGCAGTCTTATTTATAATAACCAGAAGCTGGAAAGAAACCAGTTTTCGCACAAAAGAGTAATGGATACAGAAAATGTGATACATTTATACAATGGAATACTACTCAGCTATGACTTCATGAAATTCATAGGCAAATGGATGGAACTAGAAAGTATCATGCTGAGTGAGGTAACTCAGTCACCAAAAAACACCACAAACAAAAAAAGAACACCACCACCACCAACAACAACAACAACAAAACAAACAAACAAAAAAACCCATATACTCACTGATAAGTGGATATTAGCCCAAAAGCTCAGATTACCCATGATACAATCAATCCACAGACCATATGAAGTTCAAGAAGGACAACCAAAGTGCAGTCCTTCTTAAAAGGGGGAACAACTATATTCATAGGAGGAAATATGGAGGCAAAATTTGGAGCAAATTTAGACAATATTGATGAAGCCAAGAAGTGCATGCTGAGAGGAGCCTGCTATAGCTGTCTCCTGAGAGGCTCAGCCTGAGCTTTATGAATACAGAGTCGAATGCTAGAATCATGGACCTGAGAATGGGGTCCCAATTGGAGGTTTTAGAGAAAGGGTTGAGGGAGCTGGAGAGGTTTGCAACCCCATAAGAACAATACCAACCAACCAGAGCTCTTAGGGATGAAACCATCATCCAAATAGTACACCTGGACAGACCCATGCCTCCAGCTGCATATGTGGCAGAGAATGGCCTTGTTCGGCACCAATGGGAGGAAAAGCCCTTGATACTGCCAAAACGTAACCACCCCACACCCCCAGTGTAGGGCATTGTCACAGCAGGGAGGCAGGAAAAGGTGGATGGGTGGGGGAACACCCTCATAGAAGAAAGGAGAGGAGTATGCGATAGGGGGTTTATGAACCAGAAGCCAGGAAAGAGGATAACACTTGAAATATAAATAAAAAATATCCAATAAAAGAATAAAAATAATTAGTACAACACTTGATTACATTGTCCCAAAAATCACTGAACACAAACCACAGATAATCAGAGGCTGTGTTATTTCCATCATTACTTTTAATCTTTTTTTATCAACTCCTAGCCCACTTTCCAAATGAGTCTACTGGTATCGTTTTCAGGTTCCTAGAAGTTCTGCATCATTTCATACTTATTTCTTCCTCATTTTCCATTGTATTATTTGTTGAACTAAAATAACTGTCCTTCTGCTATTGGTGGTATCGTTTTCTTTTTTGGTAAGAGATTCTCTAAACTTTAATTCTATAATCAATATTTGTAAATGGTTGAATGGTATTGTATACTCATCATGTTTGGACAGCATGAGATAGTTTTAAATTCATCTACTTGTTGAATAACCATATTAGCTCTGCTAAATTTAATGCAACCCCAGAGTAATCTACAACTTATTTTCATGGACAGCTGTTGATTCTGGGTTATGACTTTTCCTTAGTTGATTTACCTCTCTCGATAGTATCATATTGCTGTAATTAACGGGGTTCAGAATGGAATTTAATATGCTTCAGATCTTAAAATTGTCCAGCTGGTAGTTTTTCCCTCTCACCTTGATGGTGCATGCTTTGCAACCTCTGAAAAAATCTAATTCCTTTCTATTCCTATTGTAATCGAAATAGAGATGTGTGGCATTCTTGTGAAGGTACGTATTTTCATATACCCTCTTTACAACACACATACGGACTGATAAAAAATTATAAAGAAAACTGAAGGAACCTGAAACTAGGATTATGCTCAGTTTGGGGCTTGTGATGGTTTGCATATGCTTGGCCTAGGGAGTGGCACTATTAGGAGGTGTGGCCTTGTTGGAGGAAGTATGTCACTGTGGGGTGGGTTTAGGGACCTTCCTCCTAGCTGCCTGAGGATGCTCAGTCTGTTCCTGGCTTCCTTTGGATGAAGATGTAGAACTCTCAGCTCCTCCTGCACCATGCCTGCCCGGATACTGCCTGGTGGTACATGTTCCCACCTTGATGATAATGGACTGAACTTCTGAACCTGTAAGTCAGCCCCAGTGAAATGTTGTCCTTTATAAAACTTAAATTGGTCATGGTGTCTGTTCACAGCAGTAAGACCATAACTAAGACAGGGCTCATGGGTAACTAGTGTGGATCAGACAACCAAAGCTGTTCTTGTGGATGAAAATCAGAAGTTCGGGTTGGTTTTTAGCAATCAGCCACAGAGGTGAGCTACAAAACCCTGAATTGGAAGTATCCTTAAGGAAATTTACTGTGACTGTTGGTGTGCCACTGATGGAATTGTGTCCCCGACAAAATTTCTCTATCTAGGTCCTAACCGCAGAATGTAACTTTATTTTCAGATAATGTGTAGAATGATTCCCTTATGGATAGCAAAATGCTTCTTAAGGGGCTCAAAATTCACAGAGCTCTTGAGACAAAAAATATTATAAACCTGGAACTAGGTTACATAAGAGGTAAATAATTGCTGGAGGAAAAGTAACTCTTCTGGGTCATAAATGCCAGCAAGTTGCTCAGGAGACTGAAGTGAGTTGTCACCCACGGTGACAATAACACAGATGCACCAAACTCAACATGCACCTATAAGCTATCCACATGAACTCAATGGGTCACCAAGATGGGCTTGGAAGCAGATTTCTTCTTTTGTCGGTTGCCTTACCTTTCCAGGGTGAATAGAAATACAGTCCTCAGGCAAGTTTTCAGTAGAAATTTTGTGAGACACAATCATAGAAAGATTATCACATGCAGATATTAGCACATAATAGTCATGCTGTTGATTCTAATATTCGAGAAATATATAGCTAACAAACCATGGGAAACTAGTGGAGAATCATGGGACAGATTTTTCCCAAGAGAAACCAGGGAGAACATACTGTGCCTAAAACTTATCTTGAGCTTTTAACTTGGAAACTCAGATTTTAGTTATTAAAACCACCCTGCTTTTGACTGAAGATATTTTTAAGTTGTGATATATTTAATTGTATATAAGTCCAGAAATAACTTTACTAGGGAATCAAAAATATAACTAGCAAGCCCTGAAATCATGCACTGCCTAAGAGATGAACTCTGTGCAGATCAGAGGAAGAAAAAATAAATACAGAAATGTTTATATTGTTGAAAATCAAATAATAAAGGGGCAAAAGTATGAAAGGAACCAGTAAGATATCTATTCCGTTAGTTTGAAGAGAAGGGAGAAAACAACATAGAAATTGCACTTGACAAGAACAGAAATGAGAGCTTTCCAGATGTAAAAAGGGGAGAAAATTCTTCTCAGATCAAATGTTTCCTCAAGGAAAAGGAACAGGGTGGCTCATAAATACCAATGCCAACTTAACCCAGAGCTGCAGACCTGCAAGTCATCAAAGACTTCATTTTTAATTTTTAAAGTTTACCAGAGGGAAAAGACAGATTACCTACAAAGGATTTCATATTAGCCTTAAGCTGACGTCTCAACACCAAAAATAAAAAACCTAAAAAAAAATAATAGAACAATATCTTCAAAGTGCTGAGGGAAAAGAACATAGCGTTATGTTCATCTAAATAGTCTTGGTAGAGATAGGGCAAAATGAAGACATTTCAAATGCACAAAGACCAAGTTAGACATTTTACAGCCCAAGGAACTTTCTCCCATTTTATCAGTGTGGGCTGGAGATTAAACCCTTGGTCTCCCCAGGCTAAACACATGTTCTCCCATTAAGACACAACTCCAGCACCCAAATGCTTCTTTGACACTCAGAGGCGGGTTTTCCCTTCTCCAACGAGAATAATAACTTGTAATACCTTGTGTGAATTTAATATTTGTTAAATTTAAATTACAGAATGAATGGAAAGCAATATACAAATACAAAATCAGTAGAGTGTGGTATAGATATAGAAAAAGTCATTCAACAGAGTTCATTCAACACTAAAGAAAGGGAAGAAGAAACAAGAGAGAGAAATGGAAATTCTCACCTTGGGAAAAGCATATTCAAATGAATCAAATATCACAGCAAACATCATAATCTTATGTGTGTCTCAGGAAGGACAAGAGAAAATAAATGGAGATAGCAGCATTTGTATATTCAAAATCATCCAGAAGAAATGCCTTAGAAAATAAAATACACAGAATGGATTAAATCTCATTTATGTAATTCCATTCAAAAGAAATATGACATGATGATGTTAATATTGAAAAGAATTTAGGTTAAAAGACATTGATACAGAACCAGGCATGGTGTTCCACTTGTATGAACAACCCCTGAAAATAAAGTAATTACATAGAAATGTCGAGTGCTATGATGAACCTGATGACTATCTACTTTCTGTTCAGACCTATTTACATAACAATACATTTATGCTGAGATCAGGATAAGGAGAGGAGTCTAGTCATGTGAGTCTGACATTAACAGAGTAAGAGGTACAGAGAGCACAAGGGTTCAAAACTCGACGAAGCTAGTTATTTGGAAAAACTGACCATAGGCCAAGCCAATGGCTTACTCAAGATGACCAAATGCTTAATAAAGTTAGGAGTAGGCAAAGAGTGATCTTGCTATTCTCTTTAGGAAATGATAAGAAATTTAAGTTTGATCTAAGGGTAATGCAAACTTGACTTGGCCTAATACAATTCCTTTTAAAAGATGCATACTGGGCCAGCCTGGACATGGATTTCTAAACTCAGGATCATTAGTGGAAAAGAACACACACACACACACACACACACACACACACAAGACGACGCGACGCACGCACGCACGCACAAGACGCACGACACGCACACGCACACGCATGCACGCAGAGGGAGAAAGGGGGTGGAGGGAGGGAGGGAAGGAGTTAGGTTCTATTCCTGATTGAGTAGTCTTCAAAAAGAGAGACGCTATTATGTCTAGCAATATGCCCTCTTCTGGTGGTTTAAAAGAGAAATTTTCCTCACAAGCTCATGTATTTGAACATCCCCAGTTATGAAACCATAAGGAGGTGGAACCTTGATTAGGGAAGTATGCCATTGCAGCAATTTTGAGGGATGGTGACCTCACCACATTCTGGTTCTTGCTTTCTTTGCTTCCTGTGGGTAGATGAGATGTGAGCTCCCAGCTTTCTTCCCCTGTTGCCATGCCCGTTTGCTGTAACTTCCCCTCATGTTATGAGATCTCTCCGATGGAAACATAGGCCAAAGCAAGCTCTTCTTTTCAGTAAGTTGGTTTGGGTCCTAGAGTATCACAGCAGCAGCAAAATAACTAATATAATATATCACTTATATGAAAATATTTTATGTACAATCAAATACACAGAGTGTTCTGAACCATCCCAAATCTCTTTTTGGTTGCTTGAATGACAACCATGCATTCTATAACTTTGTAAAAGTTTTATTTAGCCATTTGGAAATTTTTCCATCATTTCACAGTAGCCCTTCAATTTTCATTTTACTATTTGATCCTCTTATGAATAATTTGCCTGTCAAAATCCCCATGTGAATTCTGTGGCAGTTAAGGATGAAAACAAATTACTTAAGCAAAATCTTATTTTACCTATAAGTTACCTCCAACTGTAGAAATGTGATGTCAAACCCAATACTGTACATTTAAGCTTAAAGATTTTAGACAGAAATCCCTCATAATTCTTCTAAGTAGGTTTTTAATAAGTCACATGGAAGTATCTGTTTTGACAGGTAATTTTCTATTCACATTTAAAATATACTCAATTTTCACCTTTTCCTTTCAAATGGAGGGAAATGAGTCATAGATGAAGTTCATCTAATATTTTTCTCTTGATCAGACTGGAAGGTTACTTTTTAAACAAAATTACCAACTTACTTTAAGTTTCCCAGGACTAAGCTCATGAAGATCAATAATGTTCAATAACTATATTTTATGTGGAACACCTTTTATATTTACTTATATAAAACATACATACTGGGTATCATTGATAAAAGAGATTGAAAAAATGAGAGCTATTAATTGCCTACCTGTACCAGATACTTTATCTGCTTCTTTTTTTTAATCTTATAGTGTATGAGATGGTGGCTGTAACCTACCTTATAGATCATAGACTAAAGTACAAATTATTCCAGGAATATGTGCCATGGAATTCACCCTTTCACAGAGTTTAGAAAAGGACAGTTCCAGTCACCACTACATGATGGTTAGTTTTATGGTTTAGAACTTACACCATAGGTCAACATCCTGAATGCTTGGCTCCCACTTGCTCTGATATTAGACAGTGATGTAACGTTGAAGTCAGGTTGCCTAATAGGAGGACGTTACATCATTGAGGATGAGTCCTTGAAGACTGTACCAGCATCCTTGCCTCTCTTTTTGTTCACTCTGCTTCTAGCCAGCTAGGAAATGAATGAGACTTCTCTGTTGCTTGTTTCCTCTCCAAAATACTGTGCAACCAAATACCCAAGACAACAAGACCAAGGGACCATGACCTGTAGCTATGAAACAAAATAAAGTTTCCTCCCTATAATTTTATATAATTGAGTGTTATGTCAGAGTGAGAAAAGGTAGGTGAGGAACAGTGAAAGTAGCAAAATCATTTCCACCTTGGTTCTTCCCATTACCTCATCTCTTCTCATATAATTCTTTGAGGCTTTGTATTAGGTATTCTATATACAGAGAGTGCATGTATACTACAGTGCTGCATTTGGTGTTCTTATTAATAACATTGTATCAAGGCTTATTCTTTGTATATTTGTTGATATTCTGCCTATCTCCTCCCTATCTGCCCACCCCCACAACCTCTAGCAGAGAATAGTGAATTCCGAGGGAAACAGATTCACGTCTGTCTATTCAACACTGTATCATTAACACTAAGAAACTTGACTGACAAGTAGAGGACACTCAGGTAACTTAGTAACTAACAGTTTCATATGACCTAGTATGAATAGTATACAATATGTGTCCTGCTCAAGGCTTCTGAACAATAGGATAATAGATATATGTTAATGATTCACCAGAGAAAACAGACAACTTTATCTGTGTAGGCAAAGTTCTCACGTAAGATGATTTGGATCTTTTAGGTAGGACTTCTATAGACTTCTGAGCAAATAACCCTTTCCTCTAGAAGTGAAGTCTAGTGTCTAGCAGACTGCTAATTCACTCCTGTTGATAGGTTCTGGAATGCTAGACATGGATTGATTGCCGTGAGATGTCAACATTAGGAAAACAAAGTGATAAACAGGCCTTGGTCAGCTCTCTTGTAAAGATGCTTAGAGAATAAGTTCAGCATGAGGCATACGCTGCCTCTGTAATGAGAAGAGAGTGTTCGGAAGTAAAACTGTTTGAAACTGTGTGTGGAATAGGAGGAAGACGGTTTCTTTAAGTCTGCTTTACACTAAAGGCAAAGGTTTTAATAACTGTCCATTCTACTTCCTCTAAGTTATATGTAAAGTGGTTTGGTGGACTGTCTCCATGGTTGAAAAACCATGGATGATTTAGGAAATTTTACTTCTCCAAAGGAAATTGATTGGGTAACTATAATCTCAGTATTTTTAAATTGTATAGTATTAGCCAAATACTAAGATGAATTTATTCATCTCATTTGATAAGTACAATTTAAAATATTCTTAACAGCACTACTTTTTTATCTTAAAGTTTAGAATTTGAATAACCTTTTTGGCTGATAACTACTTGCTTAATTACATATTTTACAACTATTTATTGTAAATCATTCACAGGGTAAATGATTCTAAAGTAAACAAAGGAGGACTTTTATATACAAAACTACCTCTCATCACACATTTTTTTTCATAATTGTTGAAAATATTTTGAACAAATAAGTATTGAGAATTCCATTATGTTGGTATTGGTATTTTCAACAAAGAAGTATGGAGAATCCCATAATGGTGGTGATTGCTGTAGTTTAAATGTGGAATGCTCCATTGTGCATTTGAACACTTTCTCTCAGCTGGTAGTGTTGTTGGGGAACAACCATGCTGGTAGAAGTGGGTTTCTTTGAAGGTGGTATTTCCTTCTGGTTCCAGAACACTCAGCTTCCTTAGGACCACTATGCAAGCAAGATATATAGCAAACTTCCTTCATCATACATCACAACAGCATCATCTCAATTCTTTCTCCATTTGATATATACCTTCTGAAACCGTGTACTAAACTAAGACTTTCTTCACTTAAGGTATTTCTGTCAGTTATTTTGTCAAGATGACAAGAAAAATAACTAAATTGTTTAATAATATATAACATATATTTACTTAAATACTTAAATGATAGATATATAAATATGTATAAAATAATTCATAGATGGGGTGGCCATCCCACATTCAAAAACTCTGACTCATAATTGTTCCTGTCTGAAAGAACTGCAGGAACAAAAATGGAGATGAGCCTGAGGGAAAGAGATCCAGAGAAAAGCCCAAAGTGGGATCCAACTCAAGGGGAGCCCCAAGGCCTGACTATATTATTGAGGCTATTGGAATTCTCACAAAAAGGACCTATTACGATTGCCCTCCAAAAGACCCAACAAGCAGCTGAAAGAGTCAGATGCAGATATTTACACCCAACCAATGGACAGAAGTTGCTGACTCCTGTGGTTGAATTAGGGAAAAGCTGGAAAAAGTTGAGCAGAAGGAGGACCAGCAGTCTCAGTTAGCGTGGACCTCCACAATCCTTCAGACACTGGATCACCAACCAGGCAGCACATACCAGCTGATATGAGGCCTCCAACAAATATACAGTAGAGGACTGCTGGGTCTGGAATTAGTTACAGAAGATGCAGCTAACCCTTAGGAGACTTGAGGCCCCAGGGAGTCTAGAGGTCTGATGGGGTGGGGACTAAGGGGTTGCAGACATCCTCTTGGAGACTAGGGAGGGGTAGGAGGTACAGGATGTGGACCAGAATGGGGATAAAATCTGGAATGTATAAAACAAAGATTAAATAATTTAAAAAAAGAAAAAGAATTGAAGACACCCTTCTTTCTCAACTGTTTGCCTACCCTTGTGCCAGAGTCTCTGTATGCACATTTCTGATGTGCAAAGTAAAACAAGAAATCCATAGAGAGCAGTAGAGAATGCTATGATACCTAACAAGTATCCACCCATTATTCTATTGTTGTAAATCCTGAAAGAAGTAATATAAATACCAAGGGGCAATGTGGAAATGTAAAGTTTATATATAAAGAAACTGTGACAACGAACCCAAAATGAAAGAGGTATTTTAACAAGAATTATGCCCAGAGGAAAACATGGGAAAGACGAGTCATGGTATTTTGACAATGTAATGATATAAATCCACAGTTCCATAGAGCCCTATTTTACTGACTACTCCACATTCACAGGAGCCTCACCATGACTCAGTGACATATTCAGGGCAGGCACTATTCTTGTGTGTCCAGTAAAGGAGATGAACCACCTTCTCCAAGTATACACCAGAGACAAAGCCTGATTTTAAATATCAGTTTCCTGACTCCACTCTGGGTCTGCTGTTATGTAACAGTTAGGCAAGAAAAGACAGAGAAAATATAAAAGGTAGAATCACAACTGTTATTGGAGAGGACTGTACAATACCTTCCAAAATTGTCCATGAACAATGAAATAAAGGAATTGTGTAATATTCATATCTCCAATGTTACGTGGCTTATTTCTCTCCTAGTGATATATGCCTACAACATCTTTCTCAGAACTTCGGCTGCTTCCTAATTCAAGTCTCTTTATTACAAATGTAACCTGTTTCTTATTTTTTTTTACAAAGTTGCATAAGGATTCAGATAATTATTAAGAATCTGAAATATCTTTAAAACTTCAAGGGCAAGTAAATAGACTGAGTTGTCAAGTCCAACTACTTGTTACTGGTTTTGGTTTTTTTTTCCTACTGTATAAATGTAATTCAGAAAATTGGGAAATGCCACAAGGCTACTAAAACACATTTTTACAACATAGCTATCATTATAAACAGAAATGCAGTCAATCTTGAATTGTGATTCTGAAGTGTGACACTTGAATCCAGTGTGAGTAAAAGACTTGAAGTTAGCTACTACTGGCTCAGCTGATATATCAGCGTTAGGAAATTGATATTGATGAGGGAGAGGATATATATATATATATATATATATACATATTGCATATATAGCATATATAGTATTGTATATATTATATTGTGTGTAAAATATTGTGATATATGTATATATATATATATACATATATATATATGTCTTGGTGTCTGGGATAGATGCTATCAAGTTGACAAACATCAGTATTGGTCATAAGTTCCCATAGCTAGGGTTATGACCCCTATGAATAAAACAGACATCATACATCATCCACTTAGGCTTACAGCTCCTTTTACTCACCTTCTTTTTCCTTCATTAGTCCTAGGCATAAAGCCAACATAAAATTTATTTCTCACTGTGCCCTCTTTTCCAGATTGTCTTACTGTTATTTATGGCCAGGAAAGTTAATGCCTGTACAAATGCTAGATTCCATTTAAACTCCTATTCACCTCGAATAATGGATGCTCAAGGTATCTGATGGCCTCAGCACACATTTCAGTGGAAATTATGACAATTTACCGGCAAGAATGTCAACTATTCTCAGATAACTATTTAGTGTCATTTTACTTTCCAACAGTTTTAACCCATCTCTTCTCAGAAAAGTTTGCAATATTAGCTTGAGCATTTCCAGAAGTATTTACCCTAATCAGTGGTATTTCCATGTGCTCGGGAGAAATGAAGGACATTCAAGAGCAAATAAAATTTGCAGATACTGTCTCCCTCTTTAAAATCCATAATTATAAATAAATAAAATAATTTAAAATAAAAAAAATTTAAAAATTTGTAGTTCTTATTAGCATTCCTGGTAGTTTTGTGAGAGGCTCTGCCAGAGCATGACAAATACAGAGGAGAACTCTCACAGCCAGCCATTGAATTGAGAATGGCCCCCGTTGGAGGAGTTAGAGAAAGGATTGAAGGATTTCCAACCCCATAGGAAGAACAACAGTACTAACCAACCTGAGCTTCCAGAGACTAAACCACCATCCAAAGAGTACACTTGGACAGACCCATGGCTCCAGTTGCATATGTAACAGAGCATGGCATTGTTGGTCACCAAAGGAAGGACCCTTGGTCCTGCCGAGGCTCGAACTCCAGTGTAAGGGAATGTCAGGGCAGGGAGGTAGGAAGGGGTGGGTGGATGGGTGAGGGATCACCCTCATAGAAGAAGGTAGAGGGAGGATGGGATAGGGAGGTTATAAACAGGAAACTGAGAAACGGGATAAGCATTTGAAATGTAAATAAAAATATCCAATAAAATAAATACATCTAAAATAATTAAAAAGGACACATCACCTGTTTTCTCTGCATGTATCAAGTGTATGGACTTCAAAATTCATCACCCTCGTCAACACACAAAATTACAAAACTTTAAGTGCCCCAGTGATTGGACAATCGTTAGCTGCAATTTTCTGAAGAAGCCCTGAGTATTTTGTACAGCTGGAGAAAGAGCTACCCAAGGACCTGGATTCTTTGTCAGAGACCTAAGAAATGATCAGATTGAGAATTTATATATATGGCCTTTCCTCTCTTCTGACCCCAATTCCTAAAACTATGGCAACTGCAGATGTATTTTCTATTCTGAAATCTCTTATTTTAAATGGGATATAAGTGGAATCATCTAAAGCTACATGTTTTGTAATCTAAAATGACCAGCCTTTCCATCCTAAATAAAGAATGAGATTCACCCAGTCCCATACACTGTGTGTGCCTTTTTTCCTGTATGAGTGTACTACACTCTGTTTATTTTTTTAGTTTTACTATTGAAGGGCAATTATATACAATTTTAAAATTCAGAGCAAAGTTGCAATAAAACCCCATATATAGATAGACTATATGTGTTTGAAAATTCTCATTAGTCTGGATTTAATCTATGGAAATGGAATTGTTCGGTGATAAAGTAAATGCATGCTTACTGTCACTTACCTTATTAAAGGCCATAGGAGTTCTTCAGAAATGGCTCAGCAGTTAAGAGGACTCAGGTTTAATTTTCAGCACCCATGATTCACCTCACAACTATCTGTCTCTCCAGTTCCAGGGCATCTCATGTCTCTTTCTGTCTTCTATGGGTACCTAGCATGAACACATGAAAGCCAAATTCCCCTACACCTATAAAAATAATTAAACTTAAAAAAGAGTTGTCAGCCTGTTCTTTTTCCTAGAGTATGTGTCATGTCACATTTCCACCAGTATTTCATGGATGAGATGGTCTATCATGTTAGGACTAGGACTTTATATCACCTCCACCTTGATTTTACATGGACCTAAGTACACACTGGATTTCAGTCATGGCCTTAATTTTCATTTCCTAGTGCTAAATATCTTTTCACCAGCTTATTTGCCATGCATAAATTTTCCTTTGGAGAAATGTCCATTCAAATTATCTCTTATTTAAAAGTTAAAGTTATTTCTTACTTTTGCACTTTGAGTACTCTTGATGTATTACAAGCATAATTCTTATGTTGAATGCATAAATTCTAATTATAGCCTCCCACACAAGCCTCTCTGTTCCTCATATTTTGGAAAACAAAATTTTAAACCTCTAGAGAATCCAAATAATCAATATTTCCTGTTCCAGATTTTGATTAAGGTATCACTTCTATAAACACTTTATTACATTTATTATATTATTATAGCATGTATGTGTCTGACGTATGTATATATGAAGTTCATAGGACAACCTGGAAAATTAGCTCTTTCCTTAGGGGAATCAAAGTACACTCATGAGGCTTAATGGACTTCACCACTGAGTAGTCTCACTGGTCCCTCTCTATAAGCCTTGAAGTTCTATGGAGATTTTATCCAATATAGTCTGTTAAAATTTTATAATTTATTCTTATACTTAGACATAATAATAATTCTGAAATAATTCAGGTATGGGACATGCATTTCATTGCATTTCTGCACTAGCAAGCAGCCCTTAATAAACTTAGTCCCCTGGAAGTAAGCTCCATTATCATGACTTCAACAGAAATTATCTTTATTTCCGCACCATTCCTGAATGAAAGTTAATTTTCACTGGTGACAAGGGTATAGGCTGACTGCTTTTCTTTACATTTGTTTTGTTTCAGAAAAATCTGGTTTTGTCTCCTCAGTTTCTGATAAAGAAAGTAAAGCCATAAAAAGAATTGTATCTGTATTTGTACTGTAATGCTTTATTCCATCTCCTTTTGAAAGTTTGATTTTAAATTCTGTAAATGTGGATTTCTTTGAAATTATATACACTATTTAGGATTTGCTGAGCTCCTCAAATCTACGGATTTATCTCTTTCCAAGCTTGAGAAGCTCTCTTCATTAGTTTTTCAATGACCGATTTATCCGATGCTTTATTTCTGTTTGTGAGTATAAAAGGCATGGTTTCTCCTCCTCTCTAATATACCAGTGACACAAATATTAAGAGCTTTTAGTATTACTTTCCTTTCCAGTACCTTTGGATTTATTTGCTAAGTTCACTCACTCTGGTATCTAGATTAGATAAGTTTATTTTTTCATATTCAAGTTCACTACTCTTTAATAGTCTCTCCCTTGAGACTTACCAGTGAGATTTCTGTTTTCTGTATTTTTGGTTATGGATATTCCCACATTATTCTTTGTTGTTTCTTCTTTTTTTTTCTTTTTGCTGAAATTCTCATTCCATTTTATCTAAGGATACATGTCAGACTTGTAAGCAAAGAGGAAATTTCTCTTTCCAAATATTGATTGTGTGTTCTTGTCAAGACTGTTGTTCAATGTCCACTGTTGTATAAGGGACACATTCCCACTCTATAAGTATAGTAGAGAGTTTCTTCTGGAACACTAGAAGTGGGAACAGTCCATTAGTGGGCTACAGAAAGATGCTGCCATCCTGACACAGCAGAGAGAAACACAGCCAACCACGAATACGTTGATGGTATTTGATTTTATCTCCTCTGCCTACTCATTTGTTATTATTTACACTTCAGAGCAGACTTGCACATCCTGTATTTTGCATTGACTTCTTTCAGTGGGAAAAGGGAGGTAGGGGCAAAAGAGTGAACATTCCATTTTACCCAGAACCAGTCTCATAGTTTGCGTTTTAAAAGCTCTACCATGTCTTACAAAAGACTTCTTTAACATTTTTACCCATGTTTTCTGAAGGCTAGGTAAAATCAGAAATCAATTTTTACCTAATATTAATAAAAACATGTAGTATTATTGTTCAGAAAGTCTTTTCAAGGCACTGTTCTAAGATGAAACCATTAGCTCAATATAATCCTTAAAATATAACCAGTCTGTCAGCTGATAGGGAAATAAATACAGCAAAGTAATATGGCACCAGAAACATCTTCACTTGGTCTAAGATTAAGAAACTAATGCCTTGAAGGGGCTCGAGACCCCTTATGAACAACAATGCCAAGCAACCAGAGCTTCCAGGGACTAAGCCACTACCTAAAGACTCTACATGGACTGACCCTGGACTCTGACCTCATAGGTAGCAATGAATATCCTAGTAAGAGCACCAGTGGAAGGGGAAGCCCTGGGTCCTGCCAAGACTGGACCCCCAGTGAACTAGACTGTTGGGGGGAGGGCAGCAATGGGGGGAGGATGGGGAGGGGAACACCCATAAAGAAGGGGAGGGGAAGGGATTAGGGGGATGTTTGCCCGGAAACCGGGAAAGGGAATAACACCCGAAATGTAAATAAGAAATACTCAAGTTAATAAAAAAAAATTTCAAAAAAAAAAAAAAAAGAAACTAATGCCTTTAGTGAGGCTGCATTTTAGCATTGAAATGATTTGTGTAGATTTTCCTATTGCTCATATAATGCTCCTTGGGATTAGAATGCAATTATTAATGATTCAAGATCATTAATCACTTAGGGCTTCTGTTTGGATCCTCCATATTTACTGCTCAACCTCCACCTGACTCACACAGCACACGGTGGTGTAACTCTTCTTTAGAGAGCTGTACAGTCACATGCTAGATTTAGTGCTAAAGGAAAAGAAAGCAAGATTACAAAATCAACCTGAGGGAGTGGATTTGCCCAAGACTATTTTACAAGTTGGTGAACAGTGGATCCTCCAATTGTAAATCTCTATGGAATAAGGGAATCTGAGGAAAGGATTCAAATATATTTTATATTTCCTGAAGCCACACAAACAAACACAGATGAGGAGATTATTATAGTGAAGGAGGTATTTTTATTTCTACCACAAAAAAAAAATCTCAGAATTAATCTTTTTGACTGACACACTTACTTAAGTCCCTGCCTTCCATTAACAAACATATCAGTCACCTGCACCCTTGACTCTGTTTTCAGTAACTAGTCAGTTACTAACGAGCCACAATTCACCTTGGAGTCATTTGGAGTTATCAATAATCAACCCCGAAATGATGAATGAAAACCCTGCTTTATGCAACATGCTTTTACCATATAGCATGGGTCGGAATTCTTCTTCTTGGCACCCAAATATTTGTAAATAACAAACGGACTCATCAGATGTGGTGTATGAGAGAATAGTAAATAGAAAACATAAGCCAAAAGTTGTTTCAGGCATCCTAATGTTCATAACATATTTACACAAAGAATTTTACTTTGATTTTTATATATGAGAGTTTAAGTTTTTATTTACACTTTGTGTTCTTGGGTCTTTGAGAAATACTGATTTTCATTTACTCTGGCATCATAACTGAAAAAACATTAATTTTGTAATTATCTATGTAGATATATTTGTGTAGTGTGCATTGTTAGAACAAGCCATTCTAATTCGGTACTAAAGCCCTACTCATACCAGTCAGAATAGCTAAGATCAAACTCAGGGAACAGCAGATACTGGCACGGATGTGGAGAAATGGGAACACTTTTCCATTGTTGGTGGGATTGAAAGCTGGTAGAACCACTCTGGAAATCAGTCTGGTGGTTCCTCAGAAAATTAGACATACACTACTTGAGGACCCAGTTATACCACGCCTGAGCATATACCCAGAAGATGCTCCAATATATAGCAAGAATAAATGCTCCACTAAGATCACAGAAGCCATATTTATAATGGCCAGAAGGTGGAAAGAAACCAGATTTCCCTCAATAGAGAAATGGATACAGAAAATGTGGTACATTTACACAATGGAGTACTACTTAGCTATTAAAAACAATGACTTCATGAAATTCATAGGCAAGTGGATGGAACTAGAAAATATTATCCTGAGTGAGGTAACCCAATCACAAAAAACATACATGATATGCACTCACTGATAAGTGGATGTTAGCCCAAAAGCTTAGAATACCTAAGAAAAAATCAGAGACCATATGAACCCCAAGAAGAAAGAAGACCAAAATGCTGACAGGAGCCGGACATGGGTGTCTCCTGAGAGGCTCTGCCAGAGTCCTGCTGATACAGATGAGGATGGTTGCACCTAACCATTGTACTGAACAAGGGAACCCCAATGGATGAGTTAGAGAAAAGACTGAAGGAGCTGAAGGGGTTTGCAATACCTTAGGAAGAACAATATCAACTAACCAAACCTCACCAGAGCTCCCATGGACTAAACCACCAACCAATGAGTACACATGAAGGAATCCATGACTCCAGTCAAATATGCGGCAGAAGATGGTATCAATGGGAGGAAAAGTCCGGTGAAGGCTTCTTTCTCCAATGTAGGGTAATGCCAGGGTATTGAGGTTGAAGAGGGTGGGTGGGTGGGAATGGAAGCTTCCTCATAGAAGGAGGGGGAGGGGTAAGGGAGAGGAAGAAAGGGAATAACATTTGAAAGGTTTACATAAAATATCCAAGTAAAATAAAACTATAAAAAAGAAGTTTTTGCAATATGCATTTGACAATTAAAACTTTACCCTGCAGGGGGAAATAAAGGCCCCACTCTGTAGAGTAGAAGTATATTCTGGAGTTTCCCTTCCAGAGGTCCAGCTGTGAATAATAGAGCTGAGGTTTTCACAGTGTCCTTCACTGTTCCAGTGGATGGCTTCCTCTCTATGTTTTCAATCTATGACCATATTTCTCTGTCAAAGGAACCTTTTTTAAGCTGGTAGACCCCTTAAGGTAGAAGATTGACCTGTCCCCATTTTATTTCCACTTAATTGTCACTCTTGGAAAGCCTTGACCATAAAATAAATTATGTTCAGTTACATAATTCAGATGAGTCATAGAAAAGACAGCATTGGAAAACACATAAGATACCAGTGTTTTACTATTTGCAGATCCCTGAGGATGGAGAATAGTCTTTCCATACAGCCCATAGTGTTCGAAAGGCCTATACGATAATACATCTAACTAGGCAGATATCAAGATAGACAGAGTCCAGGGTAGTGGACCACAGTTTCTAGTGGGGCCCAGAGGACCATCAAGTAGATTTTCACACAACTAACTAATAGTAGACTTAGTGCAAACAGTCATGAATTCCATGTGTTTGTGTCATAATAGACAGGTAGCCTTAGCCTTAGCACATGTAAATGGACCACACAGGATATGTTGAGCACTGGGTGAGTCATGTAAGTCGTTTCAAGCTATCTCATAATGAATGAGTTTTCCGGGGTGAATATCTTGAAGAAGAGATGTAGAAATTAAAACTTTATCAAGTGTGTTAATCCCTGCTTCTAGTGTGACAGAGATCAATTAAGTTCAAAGTAGATACCAGAGCAATAAATGTGTAAAAACTCATTATCGTGGTTTTAGTGTGACAAACTTAATTGATTTGGGTCACAGTAAAAAGTTTTTATACAGTGGACAATGTAAACAACAAACACTTGTTTCTCACAGCTCTGGGAACTGAGAAGTCCCAAGTTAGATATCCAGTGAGTTTTTCTTCCTGACTTAAAGATTCTTCCTGATTCATCCTTTGGTGAAAAATTGAGAGGTGGCAGAAAACATACCTTCTCTCTTCTTTGGTGAAGATGTCAAATCGTCTCAAAGAAGACTGACTTTCATGACCTAACCCTTAACTATCTCCCAAAAGCTTGGCCTCCTGTATAATGTGCTAAGATTTCAACATACGTATTTGAGGGAAACTTATTTAAAATGTTCAAATTAAATTGATGTCATATGAATGGTTTGCATAAGCTTTTTTGATGCAGAGGCATGTGCATATTTTAATCTTACCTATGTTAGCTTTCTGCTACTATAGCAGATACCTGAGAAAATGTGCTTATACAAAAGAATTATTTTAGTTCATGCTTTGGGGGCTCTGGGTCATGCATCTTTGTCTGATTGCTTTAGAGCCTGAAGCAAAGCAGATGGGGACTTTGTGGCAGAGAAAAAAATCCTTGCTTCATGGCTGGGACAGAGAAGACAAAGGAAGAAGAGGAAGCCATCCTCCCGGAGGGTACTCTCTATGACGTAAAGACATCCTGCTCCCTCCTACCTCTTAAGGATTCTGTCACCTGTTGATAGTAACTAACTGTGCACAGGCCTTTGTGATATAGACTGCTGAGGGACATTCCAACTGTAAACTATCATACTACTTTGTGATATAGACTGCTGAGTGACATTCCAACTATAATCTATCATACTACTTTGAATTGACATCTACTAAGGCCTGAGAGAAGCAAGAGAAGAGACAAAGATACAAAATATATGTTACAATATCCTTGACCAAATAGGACATTGTGGTTTGTAAAGTACATTCTGTGTGTGGTGACATGAACGTCTTTCTCATTTGAACACCCACATTAATATCCAACCAAGCATTTGTCTGTGTCTTTGTGTGCATTTCTATTGCTGTGGTAAAACCCATGACAAGAAGTAACTTGTGAAGAAAAGGTTTATTTCAAAGGAAACCAGGTCAAGAACTCAGGCAGGAACCTAGAGATAGGAACTGAAGCAGAAGATAGAGGATAACTCATTAGCTTATTAAATTTGCTCTTATATATTCCCCAGAACCACGTGTCCAGATGGCGTTGTCCACACTGGGCTGGGTCCTTCCACATTAGTTAAAACAACAAATAAATAAATAAAAGAAGAAAACAATGAGCAGTGTATGGAGTTTGGAGGAAGGAAAGAGAAGGGGGAAATGACGTAGCTATATTATAATCCTTTAAAAAGGTAGAAAAATAGGAAACATGCGTCATCAACTTTTCTACATGTCATTCTGAACTGAAGCTTCCTAATCTCAAATGATTTTTAGCTTATATCAAGTCAATGGAAACAAAAGAAAAACCTAGACAGCCTATTAGACTTTTAGCTTTTTTTTCTATCTAGTGATGAAAACTACTTTCTATTTTCTCTTCAACCTTACAAACGTAGGTAAGTAATGATTATAAATGTTGATTAGGCTAGTAATTAATAAATATGGGATAGGCAATACATTATAGGAAGTACCTGCTTCAAGGAAAGCATTCAGGAGTCAACAAAAAGTTCTTTTAATGATATATGTGTCTAAGTTGCAATATATTAAACTTGCTTATCAAAACAGATTTTTCCATTATATGTTTGTCCTAAATTCATAGGTCTTCCATACTAACATCATCTAAAAAATAATTGGTTCGTGCTGAGTTTTTTTTGTTGTTCTCCATTCTTGTGTATTTGAATGATATCAAAACTGTTTTCAAAAGAAAATGAATATTGGTTAAACATTCTTGCTACATGTTTCATTTTCTTTCAACAAAATAATCTATATAAAACTTACATTTCTGTTTAATAAGCATTTCAACAATCAGACTCATTCAGATTTTTCTAGCCTCTCCTTAGAATCTGATTATACTCATATTTAAAAAGTAATTTAAAGATCAGAAGACTCTGGAGTGGAGATCAAACTACATTCAATTGTGAATGATTAAAATTATGACTTTCTATCTTTCAGTGTTCTAATAAAACAGTCAAATTAGTTATTTATTGAATAATTGTCTGCCTAAAGAAGAAAATCATGGTATCTGCCCTTAAGTATTATTAGTGGAGAGAATCTTACATTCTATTCAAGCAGGAAAAAATTATACTAATTTTATAGTTAAGGAACTATATGGAAGGAATTTAAATTCTTCTAAATTGACTATTCATTTGGTCATGACAGAGGTTTATGTATTCTCATCTTTGTGCCATATACTATACCAAGTAGGATTTAAGAGATACCATGATGAAAATAATACCTCCTTCCAAAGGGCTTATAATTTGGCCCTTTGGGAAATAACGGACATCAATGAGAATCTTTGGCAGGGAAAAAGGTTAAGTATTGGCCTTTGAGGGACTCTGAGATGCTGTTCAAATACGTGTAAGTCCTTCTCTGAAGTTCTAGAGCCTTCCAGCATGAGGTGCTCCTGACGCAATCTGACCAACCATTGAGAATACCTGTCATGGTGAGTCCCTATCATGAGGCATGGAATCTGAACTACTGGCTTTTTAAGGGAATGGAAGAGATGGGAAAGTTCTGAGAAACAAGACTAATATAGATAATCAGAGCAAGACATACTATGCCTTCAAACGTATTTAATGAATTAGGTCATGTTACCTGTCAAACCTGCCTAGAAAACATCGCTCTGAAGCTTGTCTCCATTGAGAAGTCCTGCTTTCTGTTGGACTGTTTAGTTTTTCCATTTGTGCCTGCACATTCAAATTAACCACCCCCATTCAGGTTTTGGTATCTCACATTGAGAGACCCTGTAATTGAACATGACTCTATAATTGCCCTCCATTATCAGATTAGTGCTCTGTTTTCACATCTGTAATTCCCTCATTGCCTTTAAGTAAGAGGTAATACTACTGTAAGGCACAGTTGCATTCGCTTCAGAAGTCAGAAAACTATTTTTCATGTAAATGTAGTTTTTTTTTTTTTTTTTTTTGGTTTTTTTTCGGATCTGGGGACCGAACCCAGGGCCTTGCGCTTCCTAGGTAAGCGCTCTACCGCTGAGCTAAATCCCCAGCCCCGTAAATGTAGTTTTTAATGTCAACAAGTAGGAATAGAATAAAAAATGAGGGTAGGCAGGAAATGATGAATGATATTACCAAAAAAATTTTGGTAAATGCAGAAAGTATTAGAGATTCAGTGAGAACTATGATTTGAGTAGAGTACACACAAAATAAATAGTGCCCTAAGCTTAGGGAGTAAATATGTAATCATAGCTTGGGGTGGACTTACATAATTTGTTTAGCACTGGGAAAGTCTGTGAGTCTAACAGACAAACTAGGGACCCATAGGTTGTAGAGAGAATAGGGGAGTTGCCTGGTTTCTGGGAGACAGTGTGAAGCAGCTAACAGAGATGAGGGGCATTATCTGGACAATGAAGACAATATTTGGTATGATAATGTTTTTATTATTTAATTTTATTTTTGAACTTATTCATTTTATATCCCACTCACCCTCCCACTCCTGGTCACCCCCTCCCACAATACTTCCCCCATCCCTCCTACCATTCTCCTCTGAGATGGTGCCCACCCAGGTATCCCCCTATCTTGGCACTTAAGTCTCTGTAAGGTTAGATGCTTCCTCTTCCACTGCGGCCAAACAAGGCAGCCCAGCTAGAACATTTCCCATGAAATAGTTTTTAGGATGGCCCCTTTCCAGTTGTTCAGGGCCCACATGAAGACCAAGCTGCACATCTACTACCTATGTACAGGGAGGTATATGTTCTTTGGTTGTTGGGTCACTTTCTGAGAATCTCTAGGGTCCAAGTTATTTAACTGTTGTTCTTTCTGTGGAGTTCCTATCCCCTTCCGGACCGTAATCCTTCTTCCTATTCGTCCATAAGAATCCTCAAGAAACACTCACTGTTTCTTGAGGGTGTCTGTGTCTGTCTGAGTCAGCTGCTGTTTGGAGCCTCTCAGAGGACAACATGTTCCTGTCTGCAAGCATAACTGAACATCATCATAGTGTTAGGAACTGGTGCTTGCCCATGGAATGGGTCTCATGTTGGGCAAGTTATCGGTTCGCCATTCCCTCAGTCTCTACCCCCACCCCAACCCTTTGCCTACATTGCTTATAGACGGGATACATTTAAGTTTGAGAGTTTTGTGGATGGGTTGGTGTCCCTATCACTCCACTGGGGTTCCTGTCTGGCTACAGGAGGTGGCCTCTTAAGTTTTTTTTATCTCCATTGCAGTGAGTTACATCTAATGTCTTCCCCACTGATTCTTGGACTATCTTGCCAGTAAAAATTACATAAGTTTATGGCAAGGTAAAACATAAAAATGGGAAAAGAAGAGTACATACTTATAAAGAAAACATTTTAAACAAGTGACAAAAGTAGGTTCTAGAAGCAAGAGATCATTCTGTGTTTGGATGAATTAGAGACTTCAAACTCAGAGAAGAATTGGCAACCAAGGACTCATTAATATCTTGGGCTAATAAGTAAAATTACAAAGGGTGGTAAGGTGGCAATACAACACAGGGAGTGATAATGAACTGCTTTCCTCAAGATGTGTCTGATGAAGAAAGGAAGAGACAAATGGGTACCAGAGAGTTATTGTTTCAAGAAAAGAGGTAAGCACTACAGTTTTAATTAAGGATGGCAGGTTACTTGTAAAATGGTTATAAAAAAATTAAGAATATCATGTCAATGTCAGTTGCTGTATATATATGGAGAGAGAGAGAGAGAGAGAGAGAGAGAGAGAGAGAGAGAGAGAGATCACACACACACACACACACACACACACACAAATGTAAAACCATACTGGTTACCAATTATAGGAGAGAATACCAAAACAATGGGGAATTTAAAAGATACAGCAAAGTGTGAGATTCTCATTAAAATGTTACCATGAGCAAATAGAAACATGAGTAACCAATGAGTAATAGTAAAGAATGCCTATGATAGGAAAGATCTGGTTACAAACCAAGACTCTTTGATATGTATCAATATTATGTGAAGAATACTGAAATCAAGTGATCAGACTCACCTAGAATCATGAACTCTGAGGCTACACAGTCTTTATTTGTTTCTCAATAAGTGTACCAAGGTGGGCAGAGCCACCTTCTTCCAGAATCAATTTAAATAATACTACTACTTTGTTCTCCACTGATCGGATATTATTCTCTGATGAACTTATTGATGTTGCCTTGGAAACTATTCAACTTCTTCTACTAAAGGTTAACTAACATATTCCCTCCTTAGTACCATAGTTCTCTACAAAATTGGCACATAATTAATATAATAGCAATACCTAGTACCAATCAGTTTGCATATTTATTGTCAGGTTACCTCTTATCGCTCCCCTGTTCTTTAAGATGAAAATAGGTATAGTTTCTAGCTAAAAGTATTATAGAATAAAAGCCTATAAAATACCATCTATTACATTTATAAATATTTTTTCTCAAAGTATACTTAAACCCTACCAAGAGTTGAATCATCAAATAGTGGACTTCTATCTGGAAACCATATATGGCACAGGACATTCAAAGTTGGAAGAAACAGAAGTGGAAAAAACAAAAGATCAAACTTTCACAAGAAGGACTTTTCCTGGGCAGGAGAAAGTTTTATCTGTCTATCCAGATTGTTTTGTGTTTTCCTAAACATCTGCTGCCGTCTGGGGTTTCTGTAGAGCAGAAGGCTCATCAATGATGTGGCTGGAGTGAGACTATGAATATTTAAATCAGTCAAAGGAACAAACTGCAGCATTGTATGTTCTATAAATTTATTTTTACCACAACTTTTTTTTTTCTTCTGGGGGTTTCTATTGACAAAGGAAATGGTTTTGGGAGTTGAAAAAAATTGCCTACATACACTTACATAATACCACTCTGAATCTTGCCTTGGGGAGATAGTTAAATTTGTTTCCCAACATCGTTAAAAATTCTCTGAATTATCAATTATTGAAAGTTACCTCCATTATGCTCCTATTTGTATTCTTCACACAGGAAGAATTTAGTCTGTAATGCTCATTAGTTTCTGTATCATTTTTGCTGCCAGCTATCTAACATATGACCTTTGCTACCACAACAATCAATCCACCTCTCCAAAACGTAATGTCACCCAGACATCTGTGCCAGTTACTACCAACAGATGGACAACTGTGAGGACTACACTGAGTGTGGTGATGTAAACCTTGCAAATCTACAGGCTCCTTTTAGGAGTAAGAAAGTCAGTCACAGCAATGAACATCACATGTCACACCATTTGTTTTGCTGGGCATTCTTATCAATATTCATATATGTAGTTTTTAGTGTCCATGAATGTGTTTGCTGCTAAAATGAAGGAGTAGATGACAATACTTTGAAAGCATCCATTAGTCATTTGTCACCTGTGTCTCTAGGGTTCTGCAAATTGATCTTACCAAATCTTTCCACTAAGTTCTCGAAAGCTTCCAGCTTTATTATCTGGTCTTATCTGTCTTTCTTTACCAACAGAATAAATTTTAAACAATCAATTGTAGTTGATAATTTTACCGAGATTTTGTTGAGAATCTGAGAAGATAATCCGCCAATATTTTACCATTTAACACAAAATATTTTACATTCCATAAATTTTGGACTTGATTAGAGGTTCTTTGGGTAGTCATTTCCAGGGAGGTTAGCATCTATATTAGCATAGCCATTATGGAAAACAATATGAAGATTCATTTCAAAAATAGAGTCAAGTGTGGAAGCACTTATCGGGTTGGGGCAGGGGGCCTGCCAAGATTGGTAGGCTACATATTGAATTATGGAGCATCCTCTTCTACAAAATACTAAATAAACAAACAAACAAACAACGTGAACCCAGAAATCTCACTACTGATTTAATATACAATGAAAATGGAATAGTTATACGGAAGAGACCTCTGCACTCTCATATCTGCTGTAGCACTATTCATGAAAGGAAGAAATATAATTGAGATATGGGTCCATCAATAGAATGATTGTTCGGTTTGCTTTGGCTTGAGTGGCCTACATAGTCAATAGAATGTTTTTCAGCCACAAAAGGTATGAAAGACTATTTAATGGATATTTAATTAAGTGAAATAAAGGAAGGATAAAAAGACAAATGCTACTCATTTGCCATAACCTTACTCATACATAGAATCTAAAATAATTGATTTCGTATGAGCCGACTGTGAGAGGTCAAAAAGAATGAGGAGAGAGCATACAGAAGAAATTTTAAATAGGTACCCTTAAATTTGGACATATAAATTCTGTTGTTTTGTCACACCATAGGGTGACAGAGGTTGGGAGGGTTAATCCAGGAAGACTCTATGACAGGCTCCAAACTAGAAATTCAGAGAACTAGGCCTAAGTTTCTCTTTCTCAGAACTAGACAAGTCTGAGTAAAAGGAGCTGCCTTTTCATGTGGTCTCATACAAAAATTAGACAACCAGGATGAGTCAGCAACACTTTCTAGGTTCCTCTAGTAAGTTCCTGGAGCTCTAGCCAATTCCAGAAGCACTCACATCTTTGAAGATAGAGCCAACTAAGGAGGATAGGTCACCTACTCCTCCCTGGAAATCCCCTAATCAGCTTTACAATTGACCCTTCAAAGCCCAGACCTTGGTCTCCATCTTGGTAAATGGTAGACCTCTGCATGCTGGATTTTTCAGAGCAAGTGCTCTTGGCTTTTGTATACATCTGAGTCTGGGCTATCATTCTTAGAGGAATCACAGACCCTTACAAGATGATAATGAAGTTCTGTATATTTCTGAAAGCTAGAAAGAGAGAACTTTGAAAGATTGCATAAGAATATAATAACTGTATAAAGGAACAGACCCATTTACCTTGCTTTGACTATTATAAAATGTGCACATGTATCAAAACATCACATAGAATCCCATAAATACAAACCATTTTAAATTTAAAATTTTTAAATGAATTCTTAATGCTGATCTCTTCCAACCTTTGAATTCTCAAATGGTTTAAATTTTCATCTAAGGATACTAATGGTATTTGTAAAGATGAACCCATTGTACATAAGCCACTGTCTAGGAAGCCATGAGTAAAATCAAGATTTTAATATTTACTATTTTGAGAATTTTGTAGATGTATATAATGTATTTTGATCACATTTAATTTCCATTTCCCCTGAAAGCTCCTCTTAGACTCCTCTATCACACTCCGTTCCAACTTAATATTCTTTTTTTAAACTGAGTCCAGTTTTTGACACATGTAAGGATGCAAATCCATTCATTGATGTATGAGCAAGTTACCAGGAGACCCATTAGTGAATATTATTAATTCTCACTTCTCTAGGAAGCAACAACTGCAATTAGCTCTTCTGTTGAGGTAGGGGTTTAGGAATTTGACTGGCTTGATCTTGTCTGTGTCTCATGCCAGCTAAATAAGTCATTATGAATTTAACATCTTACTGAGCTATGTATCTTGAGGGCTAGAATAAAAATATACCTGGCAAAATATGCCCATGAGAGCAGTAGTGGCAGGAGTATTATGAAAGTAACCAATTGTTTTCTGATTGGATTTAATGTCTGCTCCATCAGCCAGAACTCACACCTAGCAATATTAAATTGAATCAAAAACTTATGATACTCACATTGCGCATACACACACAGGCAGGAGAGAGAGAGGAGGAGAGAGAGAGGGAGAGAGAGAGAGAGAGAGAGAGAGAGAGAGAGAGAGAGAGAGAGAGAAACAGACAGAGAGTGAGGCAGAGAAGTGACAGAGACAAATATAGAGAATGACAGAAATACACTGAAGAGGGAGGAAGAATAGAACAAATCTTTTTTAACTGACAATCCCTTCCTCAGAAATCAACTATTCCTGTCAACTCAGTTTAGAATGGTAACTCATTAGCCCTTCCTCCCCTTCCTCCCTCATGCTAGAATGTTGCCTGGCTTGATTTTGTGCAGACAACCACAGCTGCTATGATTCATTAGTACAGAAGTCCTGACATATCATAAAAATACTATTTTGCTCAGTTTTTCCCAATCTCTGATCCTCCCAATCTCTGGTTGTCATAATGTTTCTCAGATGGTCCCTAAGCATGGGCAGGAGGAAGGGAGTGATAAAGATGCTTCACTTAAGGCTGAAACACCACTCCACTAATACTTATTGTCCACCATCTATTCAGTTTTGAGTTTCTTTGTTAACCACTTGGCACTATACAAAACTCTGAATACAGAGATATGAATTACACCACTTTAATACTATACCCATATCCCATATCCACAATAATAGTAGTGGGTTCTTGATCATGATTGCTGTATCAAGAATGAGTTTCCTCCTGAAAACAAAAAACAAAAAAAAAACAGAAAACAAAACAAACAAAACAAACAAACAAACAAAAAAAATCAAACAAAAAAAATCCCTGTAAATTCAACTAAAAATTAAGTGTATTCCCAAGGAAACGTAGAGAATCAACCAAGCTGAGTGAATAAAAGGTCACAAAAACTGAATCAACAACCAAAAAGCCTGCATGGGACACACCTAGGACTTCTGCACATTGTGTGACTGGATTGTCTTGTGAGACTCCCAGCAGGTGAAGCAAGAGTGTCGCTGACTATTATCTACCTTTGAGATCATTTCCCCATAATTGTTTGCTTCATCTAGCCTTAACAGAAGAGCAGGTATATATGCTTACTGCAACTTGATATGACATGGGTGGTTGATATCTGTTTAGATGACTGGCCATTTTCTGAAGAGAAATGGAAGTGGAATGCACATTGGGGGAGGTGGGGAAGAGGGACTGGAAGGAGAGTGGGGAAGGTAAATTGTGGTCAAGATGTAAAATAAATAAAGTTACAAGAAAAAAATGACTATCTTCATTGGTAGGCGAACCATGCTCCCACTGATGGCACCACACCATGAGTATATGTGCTGCCCAAATTGGATATTTTGGGTTGATTTTTAAGACAGGTGTATGAAGTTAAGAAGTGGTAGGAAATTAATAGATCTGGGGAGAGTTATACTGGGTAATGGGGAGTGAATAGTATCAAAACATATCACATAAAATTCTCAAAAAATATAGATTTTTTTATAAACAAAAATTATTAAAATATGAAAATTTAGTTTTGTACCCCATTTTAATTGAGTTATTTGGTTAGTGGATGTCTAATTTCTTGAATTCTCTCTATATTTTTGATAGTAGTCCTCTGTTAGATATAGGGTTGGTGAACATCCCATTCTGTAGGCTGAAGTTTTGTCCTATTGAAGAAGTGTCCTTTGCTTTACAGCATGCTTTTTTAGTTTCATAGGTTCCTGTTCATTAAGTCTTAATTTTAGTAGCTCAGGTATTAGTGTTCTGTTCAGGAGTTGCCCACCGGGCCAATGTGTTGAACACAAGTCCCCTATTAGCTTTGTTGTGTCTGGTTTCATGTTTAGGTCTTTGATCCACTTGGACTTGAGTTTTGAATATGAATGCTCAACCGTGAAATCTCTAACACTCAAGAAACACTTAAGGAAATGTTCAACATCTTCAGTCATCTGGGAAATGCGAATCAAAATGACTCAGAGATTCCATCTATTCCCATCAGAATGGTCAAGATTAAAGCTATCATCAGTGATAGCACTTGATGCTAAGGTTGTACAGCAAGAGGAAGACTCCTCCATTGATGGTGGGAGGGCAAACTCACACAACTACTTTGGAAAACTTTGGGAATAATTCAACCAAAGACCCAGCTATATAACTCCTGGGCATATACCCAAAAGTGATCCACCATACCACTAGAACACTTGTTGAATTATGTTAATAACAATTTTATTTGTAATAGCTAGAAACTGGAAACAACCTAGCCATCCCTCACCTGAAGAATGGGTAAAGAAAATGTGGAACATTAATGTAATGGAACACTACCTGGTTATTAAAAAGAATAAACATGAAATGTCCAGACAAACGGATGGAACTAGAGAATATAATTCCGAGAGAGGTAACCTAGACCAAGAAAGACACATGTAGTGTGTAATTTTAAAATTAGCCAAGCTTGTTCTAACTAGATGCTAGCATCTGTGGTCTCTGTCTGTTCTTAGCCCAGTGCAATACCCGAGACCCAGATGTCAGAAAAGCAAGAGACTCATGGGATGAAACAGGGATAACATTAGCTAAAATGCCCAACAAAGGAGAGAGAGAGCCTATAGATACCGTATTCAGAGGTTAGGCATGGAACCCAGTTAAGCGATGGGGCCACCCACACTTTACAAAATTTTAACCCAGAATTGTTCCTGTCTAAAGGAAATACAAGGACAAAGAGTGGAGCAGAGACAAAAGGAAAGGCCATCCAGAGACTGCCTCACCTGGGGATCTGTCCCATAGGCAGCCACCAAACCCAGACACTTGCTGATGCCAAGAAGTGCTTGCTGACAGAAGCCTGATATGGATGTCTCCTGAGAGGCTCTGTCAAAACCTTACCAATACAGATGTGAATGCTTGTAGCCAACCATTGGACTGAACACAGGGACCACAATGGAGGAGTTAGAGAAAGGACTGAAGGAACTGAAGGGGTTTGCAACTCCATAGGAAGAACAACATCAACCAACCAGACCCTCAGAGCTCCAGGGACTAAACCACCAATCAAAAAATACACATAGAGCAACTCTTGGCTCCAGCTGCATATGTAGTAGAGGATGACCTTGTCTGGCATCATCCCTTGTCTGGAGGGGAAGCCCTTGGTCCTGTGGAGGCTTGATGACCCAGTTTAAAGGAATGTTAAGGTTGTGGAGCAGGAGTGGGTAGGTGGGTGGGGGAGCACACTCTTGAAGGCCAGGGGGTGGAATGGGAGATTTCCAGAGGGGAAACCAGAAAGGGTTATAACATTTGAAATGTAAATAAATAAAATAACCAATAATTTTTTTTAAAATGGCTGAAATGTGATCACCCCTTTTTGAATTGTTTCTCAACTTCCTTTCCTATATAAATTCTTCTCTGCAAAGACCCATCTGGATTGGAAGCAATCTTTCTCCTTCAGAGGATTTCTACAGTTAGACCGGCTGTCCTCTCTTAGTTCACTGAAGCTAAGTCCATAGCCTCATTGAGGACAACAGAGACTCTAAAAGTTATTATTCATCCGGAGGCAAATTTTAATCATCTTCCCAGATGCTACTAGACCCCTGAAGAACTCAAACATGCTTGCTTACTGATGCTTACTGAGTAGATTACACTGGTTTTATCCTAAAGGGTTCATATGTTATCTCCTGCATTGTTCCTCTCCAAGATCCCAGGCTCCCTTCCATCACATGAGGCCTGTAGTGCTATGCAGGATCCACCCTCCCTCTACTTCAGAGAACGGAAACTCTGGAGAACTTTCTGGTTCATCTGTTCTGACTTAGCATCTCAGTATGCTGTCTCTAGTGCCATCTACCACTTCTATGGTATCTGGTATCAAACTGGCAGCCTAACCAAATGGATACATGTTGCTGGCTAGTTTTATGTCAACTTGATGCATACTAGAGTTATCTGAAATATTGGAACCTCTGTTGAGTAGATGCCTCCATAAGTACCAGCTATAAGGAATTTTCTTAATGAGTGACTGATGTCCAGCTGATTGTGGGTAGTGCTATCCCTGGGCTGGTGGCCCTGGGTTTTATATGAAACCATTGGGAGCAAGTCAGAAAACAGAACTCTTCTATGGCCTCTGATTCAAATCCTGCCTTCAGGTTCCTGCCCTGTTTGGGTTTCCGTCCTGACTTTCCTCAGTGATGGGATTTTACCTGGAAGTGTAAACCAAATTAAGCCATTTCTTCCTCAAGTTGCTTTGGTCATGGTATTTCATCACAGCACAATAACCCTAACTAGGACAGCACACAAATAAGAAAAGTGTCATTTGAAGCTCTAACATTAAAGAAGGCAACACACTAAACTAATCCTCCATTATACCCCACGACCAAGAGGTCATAGGCCTTACTTACAAACTGTGAATTCAGATCTCATTCTCCTGTCCTCTTTTGGTCAATGACAAAGTCTTCTAGATTACTCTCCCACTGAAGCCTCTCTCTCCTGTGATGAGCAACAGAAATCCCAAGTGAGAAGGGAACTCTGTTTAAGCACCAAAGAGCTTAGAAAATTTGTTCTCAAAGCCAAGCATTTTATTAACAGTAGTATTAGCAAGAGTAATATACACTAAGAAGCAAGATAACAGTGATATTTAAACAAATATAAATATTCTAAAATGCATGTATTTAAGACCACATTCAGATGAAAACCATGAATTAAAATGGACATTGAATGCATTTAATCTCTTTAAAAATCACAAAGTACTTTATTTAAGAATTAGCAGAAACTGGAATTTGTAATTTTCAAGCTATCTTTACAAAGCAGAGAATTACTGTCATTGCCTAGGTATTCCAATAAATTACTAATTTCCCCTTTATACTATCAATTCACATATGTGATACAGTTTATCTTCAGAAATTTTTCATTTGTGCCTTCTAATACGTGCTAATGTGTGATGCATATTGGATCCTATTTCTTTCTGTGTCTCTCAGAAAAGGTCATTAATTGGCTTTTAGATGTGTGTATTATTATGATGATGAGTTTTTATTAAATCAGAAAATTCATAAAGTTCACTTTTCTACCCCATTGACAAAGTAAGAGAAAGCTAACCTCAAGTTAGTTTTAATGAAATCATGAAATATTTTTGTAAAATATTCTTTAAAAGGTTATTGTTAAATAGAACCAAAATAGAATTCTAAACTCTAATACATAGGTAACTAATAAAATGTATTTTATAATATAACAAACATATATACAGTGCTGTTGTTGTGTAGCTGGCAATATGTGTGACAGCTTGCATATTTAAAATAGTAATGTCTTCCATAAATAATTTTTGATAAGCATATACTAGTTAAAGTGTTAATATCATTTCTTTTATGTATAGTTCTATATACAGATTCTTTATCTGCACTGTAGGATAGAAAACATTTCTTTTTTATCTTTACTATATTGGATATTTCTTATTTATATTTCAAATGTTATTCCCTTTCCCGGTTTCTGGACCAACATCCCCCTAACCCCTCCTCCTCCCCTTCTATATGGGTGTTCCTCTCCCCCCCCCCCCTCATAACCGCCCTCCCCCCCACAATCACGTTCACTGGGGCTTCAGGCTTGGCAGGACCAAGGGCTTCCCCTTCCACTGGTGCCCTTACTAGGCTATTCATTGCTATCTATGAGGTTAGCGCCCAGGGTCAGTCCATGTATAGTCTTTGGGTAGTGGCTTAGTCCCTGGAAGCTCTGGTTGGTTGGCATTGTTGTTCATATGAGGTCTCAAGCCCCTTCAGCTCTTTCAGTCCTTTCTCTGAATCCTTCAACGGGGGTCCCATTCTCAGTTCAGTGGTTTGCTGTTGGCATTCACCTATGTATTTGCTGTATTCTGGCTGTGTCTCTCAGGAGAGATCTACATCCGGTTCCTGTCAGCTTGCACGTCTTTGCTTCATCCATCTTATCTAGTTTGGTGGCTGTATATGTATGGGCCACATGTGAGGCAGGCTCTGAATGGGCATTCCTTCATTCAGCCTCTGTTCTAAACTTTGCCTCCCTATCCCCTCCTAAGGGTATTCTTGTTCCCCTTTTAAAGGAGTGAAGTATCCGCATTTTGGTCATCCTTCTTCAGTAGAAAATATTTCAATGGAGGAAATTCTTTCCTTAAGGTAGGCAGAAACTCAGATGTCAGAATATTGAAGCTGACTAAGGCACATAGGCACTTTTGATACCTGTGGTAAATAAGAGTGAAAACTCGTGTCTTACATCTGTATTTTTCAGCGACACTAGTAAAACTATGTGGGAGAATCAAATTAATACAACCTGATGTCAAGCTCAAATGAGAGACACCTTAAAGAGACCATGAATTTGAAAGAGTAAGGCATGCATGGGAGAAGCTGGCTAGAACAAAGACAAGGGGATGGGGAGAAATAAAGTAATAATATTATAATCTTAAAAAAAATACAAAAGTATTCTAAGAAACTTAAATTAGAGACATTGAGGACAAAAGATTTGTGCAAATGCACTTGAATTTTCTGGTGTGTACTTATCTATACCTACCTATAAGTATAGAATATTGTATTTTATTACCTTTCTGAAAGGAATCTCATGTTAATGTAATATAATTAGTTTTCCTCTAAAGTGTAGGGTGCAGCAAAGAGCCATCGTTTTGTGTAGATTCAAGGAGACAGGGGAGTTAAGAAAGCATGTTGAACATGTCAAGTATTCCTTGCGTGGGATCGTATGCTTAGTTATAATGTTTTCCAAAAATAATCAGAAAACATGGGAGGAGTGCCTAAAGAATTCAGAGAAAATATTTTGGCACAGAATAAATATTTATTGAGCAAACGGAATAAGTTAGCAAATAAATGATCAGACCCCACGTGCTGGTGGGGGTTGTGACATACCGTCTTCCGAGACGCAGGCAGTGCCAGGATTGGGGGCCATATAACTGACAAATCTTACGTTTTTTTCCCCAACATGTTCTTTACACTATTTTAGCACCAATTTTATCTATATTTAATTTCCAAAAGTTTGGTGGCCAATTCAGGGGTGAAAACGTACACACTGATCAATTCCAAAAGGATCTATTTCAGGATAGGAACAGTTTCAAAGCAGAATTTTCAAAAAATATTTTTTCAACACAGGCAAAATCCATTTTCACACTTGGAGACGATAAATGAAAACACACTGATATCTCCCTTCTCTGCACGAATCCTATATATAGTTTTGGAGTTATTTTATTTTATTTTAGGATGGCTACATTGATAAGTTGCCAAAGACCAGAAATTATGAGGAATATCTAAAACACTAAAAATGAAGAGGAATGCATCAGAGGGGGGGAATAGTCTGGTATATTAGAAAACCGTCAGAAAGTGTCACCAGCAAAGGTCGAAGCAATTCCAGAGAGGCCTGACAGGGGCAGAGAGCAAGAAGCCTGAGTAAATCTGAGAACATCAACAAGCTAGCTAAGCTCCTTCAACCACCACAACCTTGCCTTGTCAGCCTGGGTCTCAAGGGCACCCAATTGTCTTGTTCAACTGCTGTTTCTTGAGATCCATCGATAGGGTTACAGTCTGCATATTAAATGAATGAATAGTCTACTGTGTGTTTAAACCATACGATGTTTGAACACTGCCACTCATGTCAATTGCAGTCAAATTTATTTGCCAGCCTTGTTGGTTTTGTCTATCACCCTATCCACCCACCTATGTATCTGTACATGTGTGCAAGTACAATTGACTTCCGGCACCAGGATTCCAGAAGTCTTCACAGACAGTAAAGCTTGCAGTGTTCAACCATCACAGCATCATACCTGCTGTTCCAGGTATAGTTTCTGATTTGCTATTAAAAATATGCCTTTGGTTAAATTCCCTGCCACCTGCCTTAAGACGTGTGTTCCCATACTGTGAATCATACCTGGAGGTAGCCTCTCATTTTTTTTTCACACAACACTTAAATCCTGTGGACTTATAGCAGAGACACCCATCACTCTGCTGGTGTTCGGAATTAAGAGCAGTATATGGAAATTCATCTTCAGAGGAAGAGAGAAATCTGTCACAGCTGTAGTAGCACAAGCCCAGGGGCAAAACTCCCTGAGTAGCTCATCAGGGAGCCCCAGGCAAGACACAGAATGTCCCTTGACTCATTTCTGACTATAAAATGGGGGAAAATAATAACTCCCATCTCCTGGGGTTTTTGAGGATGCTCCGGTTGATAACGTGTAAAGCTCCTAAAATAAACGCTGACAATGTTAAATGAATGACAGCTACTATTAGCTAAAATGAATTCCAATAAAAATAGCAGGAGCTTTTCAAACATGGTTATACTCATTCTATTCTGTTAGATCAAGTGGCCCCCATTACCATTTGTTTCTGTCTTCAGTCACGAAGGGAGATTCCCATAATGCTTCAGCTCATCACCTAACCTGCAGGCCACATCATCCAATAGAATTACTGACCCAGTGAGAAAGTTCACGATTTCTGGGCTTCCATGGTAGTCTTCAGAGTAGAACAAAAAGACATTTTTTCCCTGAAAGTAGGCAACACTCTGGTTACCCATCACTAAGTACAAAGTTAGCTACGATTCTCATTTATAAATTCTGAAACAGCAAAAGGAGAGTGTCTAGGGGGAGAAAAGAGCAGGGCGAGGAACGTTTTCTTTGCTGTGTTGACCTACATGTCCTGCTATTGGTTGTGATTTCCTATTCCCAGAGTCATTCTAAACAGACTGAGTGACAGCATTGTGGGCTTTTGGGAGACAAAGGGCAAGATAAGTTATGTTCATTGAGAGGGCCTATGCCTGTTGTCTAGAGCTGTGTAAATGTTCTCTGTTCTTCACCATCCATCACTGGCTAGCTTTGTCTGCAGGCCTTCACATTTAAAGGGCTATCACTTTTGCAGTTTACAAGGAGTTTTAAAAAGTTAATGAGTTTACATAACTGATTTCATGAAAAGCTGAAGACCTCAGCAGGGCAGCTTGGTTGAATAAACATGAAATCTCATCCCCTAGTGAATAATGCTCTCTAGACACATTCTTTTCAAAAACAAAACAAAACAAAATAGTGTGTTTAGAGTCTTTAAGACATTTTAGAAACCTTTCTAAATTCTTCCTACAAAATTGTTTGAGATGCACTTCCCCATCTAGATGGTGAGGAAAAACTACTGTCACTGATAAAAATAAAAGAATCCTAAAAGAAAGAACAGCAAAATGTGGAAAGATGATTTGGATCACACTAATAATAGATTAGAACTAATGCTGTAGTCCGTTTCCTGAATTTCCATCAATACTGGAACATTTTTAGGGATAAATGTTTTCCAAGTCATCCTGACATACATTTAGCAGGATTTCATATATGTTTCTTTTCTTTAGTCTAAAGACGTAAGTACTTTCCTTCCAAGACTATTTCCATGTGTACAGCACCATGCCCTATCTGAGTTAGTTTTCCTGCCTTTAGTTTAGTCCCCCTTAAAGAATCAATGCCGTTCTACATCTACCTAGGGGAAATAAATGAATCTCCTCTTAAAGATCTCAGATTGAGTAATCCCCACACACTCGATACCCCCAGCGAGCTACCATGAAAAAAAGTTGACTTTTAGTCACTCTTGACAGAAAATTCTGTAAGATTTAACAGAAAATAATGTCAATGATCTTTACTTATATGTATTTCGAATGAGGCAACACTGTTTTACTCTGCAACAACAAATGATCCCAGAAAGTACTAACACTTCTGTTAAGTAAAGACACTTCCCCATACCTCCAAGAGCTCTTGTCATGAGCTATTTGATAGTTCCACTTCGCCTCGGAATAGCATGTGCTGCACTGATTGTGTCCCAGAAAAGTTCCACCGCCAGCAAGCAGGAGCAAACAAACATAGTCTTCACTGCATTTAAGCTAAAGTAAAACTCACGTTTTCTAAAACTGCGCTCCATTTTTATGGAGAAGTTTAATTATCATTGTCTTATAAGTTCGTTTCTGATAAAATATCCATTAGTGTCACAACCATTTCCCGAGCTACAATTCAGTGACATGAAGCACCCTCACACCATGCAACCACTGGCATAATTGCTTTCAGAATTTTACTGTCTTGTAGAACTGAAGGGCGACAACTACACAAAATGCCCTGTGCTTTCTCCACTCCTTACTCCCAGCAGCCACCTACTCCCTACTCCAGACAACTCCCTGTCTCCATGGTTATGAATACTCTAACAACCTGTGTAAAACTCTTCCAAATGTGCCTTATTTATGGCGTTAATGTTGTTTGGCCTGTGTGACTGATTTGTTTAATTTCGTACAATGTCCCATGTTTGACCCATGGGGAAAAATGTGTCACATGCCTTTTCTTTTGATGCCCGATGATTAAAGATGTCATGTAACTGTATATTTCATATTTTAAATGCCCATTCCCTGGTAGGCACATGTACTGTTCCCAGAGTTTAGTTACAATGAGAATAGTATACATATGTCATCTGCAAACCAATCTTTTTCAGACTCTTTCCTTACTTCCTTGGAATATAAAGGGAAGTTACTGTATTCGCTGGTAAATTGCTTTAATATTCTGAGGAAAGTTCATCCTGTTTTTGTTAATGACTTTCTCACTGATGCTAATTCCATTTCCTCACTACTACTTGCTACTGTGTGTACAAGTGCATATGCAAGCACGTGCATGTGTGCATGAACATATGAGGGCTTGTGGACATAGGCATGTGTGTTTACGTGCGTGCGTGTGTGTGTGTGTGTGTGTGTGTGTGTGCGCGTGTGTGTATGTAGTAGACATTCAAACAGGTAGGGATTGCATTGTGTTGTGCTGTTGCTTTGCATTACCCTAATTATTGGTGCCATTGAGCATCTTTTCTTTCTTTCTTGACCACCTCTCTGCTTTTTGACCATTTGTCCCTCTATTTTGGAGACATGTCTAGTTTTTGCTCTTTTTGTTTGGAGTATTTTATTGTTGTGTTTCAAGACTTCTCAGAGTTTTCATTATAACTTCATGTCACATATTATGTTCAAATATTATCTTCTATTCCACTGATTAGTCTCTAGACTCATCAACAGGAAGTAAAACACCATGTAATTATTTTTTATAGCACAACTGGCAGTGGGATAGGCTCATTTTATACATTTAAAGAAAAATCCTTCAACAATGTTGTTTGCTTACTGATGGATTATTAATTGACTATTTTCGTTGTACTTTACCAATTTTGAGGATTCTATTCTGCTGGGAATTCTTTGTTGGGTTGCTTCAATAGAGAAGTGCTATCTTCATGGGGTGCTATCTGGACTCTCCATCCTAAAGTGCAGGTCATGCCCTATCTCAAGTCTATTAGTGTACCATAAAATAAAACTTCCTAGCTATGATGCCAGAAAGAAGTTAGTAATTATCCTCTGATTCTAGAGACCCAGAGTCAATCGAGCATGTGATCCTCTATTGCTCACTAAGCTCTGAGTATTCACGGCTTGAGGAAGGACTCAAAAGCAGTAGAGTTTTCCTGTAATAGGGTCCTATAGAAGGCAACATTTATGTGCCATTCTGGAAAGCTGCATTTTGGTCAGGTGAATTCTTCTACATGCCCTCACTATATACTTCAGTAGCACTTTGCAGAAAGAGAATTAGTCTCTTCTCACACTCTAAGTTGTCTACAGTACTGAAAAAAGGCTCTATGGTCTCTAACAAGGACTCATTACATATTACTGATGGTCTTTTCTGTTTGTGTACTTTGACGTTACTGTTACTGTTTATATGGGACCATGCAAGGTATCATGAATCCTGTCTGTGTAAATTAGTGACACAATACAAATCACAAACAGGCAGACAGATGATAGATAAATGATAAATACATAGATGATAGATAGATAGATAGATAGATAGATAGATAGATAGATAAGAACCCATTAGCTCATATGTTGGAGTATATGTTCTCCAATTAGTAGAACTATTTGGGAAACATTAGAAAATGATATACTGTTGGAGAAGGTATGTCACTGGGGAGTATTCCAGTTGGCTCTTTTGCTTTCTCTCTGCCCTCTGGTTATTGTCTCAGGATGTAAGCTTTCAACTACTGCCCCAGTATCATTCCTGACTGCCTGCTGCCATGCTTCCAACAATGATGGCAGTGAACTGACCCTCTGATATTGTAAGCCACAGTAAGCTCTTGTGCAATAAGGATCACATGCTAAATTGACTCTGGGTCTCCAGAATCAGAGAATAATTACTAACATCTTTCTGTCATCATAGCTAGGAGATTTTATTTTATGATATGCTAATAGACTTGAGATAGAGCATGACCTGCTCTTTAGGATGGAGAGGCAGAGCAGCAGCCTATGAAGATAGCATTTGTCTATTGAAGCAACCCAACAAGAATTCCCAGCAGGATAGAATCCTGAAAATTGGTAAAGTGCAACCAGAGTAGTCAATGGATAATCTATCAGTAATCAGAGGATATTATTGCAAGATTTTTCTGCAAAAGTATAAAATGAACTTATTTCATTGCCACTTGTGTTATGAGAAATAATTACATGGCATTTTACTTCCTGCTGATGAGTCTAGAGACTATTAACAGAATCAAAAGTTAATCAATGGAATAGAAGATAATATTTGAACATTATATGTAATATGAAGTTATAATGAAGAACTCTGAGAAGTCTTGAAACAGAGCAATAAACTGCTCCAAACAAAAGAAGCAAAAACTAGACGCGTCTCCAAAATAGAGGGACAAGTGATCATAATTCAATAAGTTGCCTCAGTCATAGCGTCTTCAAGACAATAGACAAGTAAATAAAAGAACACTGAGGAGGTTTCTGATGTCATTCTAGATTATACATCGCCTATCAATGTACCTAGTATGCTGCCTACATGTGTATAATCTAGAAAGATATCAGAAATCTCCTCAGCTTCTCTTCAAATTAAATTGTCACTAGAAAAATAAAACATGACAAAGTAGAACCACTACTATTCCCTAATCTACCCTAAACTACTCTAAACATCATCTTTTCTCAGGTTGAGTTCCCAGAGAACGAGACCCCAACAAGGGCCTGCAGGAACAACCAGAAATTTATGTTAAACATTCAAACAGAGGGGAACAAATCGGAATTACCTAGAGAAATAAGCATCTCAAATGTTCATTCTGGGAAAAGAGGGGAAGGTAGTTACCCTCTGGCCTGGACAGAGATCGTGCAGAGAGAGTTGCTCAAAGGCCCATATGTCTGCCTTGTTTTACTCCTGCCATCTGTAAATAGATGCTCAAGGCCAGGATTTAGGCAGTTTCAGTCTAAAATAAAAGAACAAAATAGAAGGAAAGTGTGTGGGAGAGGACTAACCACCATGTAGGTACCTACGAACACAAGCAGGTAAAAAAGAGAGGGGTAAGACTGCTGTACCAAGAAAACTCTAGGCCGAGCAAATGCAATGCAACTACTAGCTTGCACACACACACACACACACACACACACACACACACACACACACACACACATACACACACAGACGCAAAAGCCTGGGTACAGGAGAATGAAATAAATTGTGTATATATTATTTTGAATTTTTAAAAATTTATCATCAGTGTGTTAATGATATCTATATGGCCATTTGTGAAATGAGTTCTGAAGGTCAAAAGGCAACTTTATAGACTCAGCTGTCTTATGCCAAAGTTCCAAGGACTAGGCACAAATCTGCAGGATTTCACAGAAAATACCTTTACCTGCTGAGCCATTTCACCAGGACTCATTATGTTTAATATTAATACACACAAAACATATAAACAGTGTGTAAATAGTTAAGATAAAATTGCATAGTTTAATCTAATTAGAAAGCTGAATTTTATTTTAATATTATATACTATAACATTTATGTAATAAAAGAAGAAAAGTTATGATTGTCTTTTTTGCCTATATAAAAGGCTCTAATAATAATTTCAGTTGTCTAAACTGTGTTCATTCACAAAGATTAATGCTCTTTACACTCGGCTTAAAATTATCACTGTAATTATGTCCTTATGTGAAGGAGTGGCTTCACTCTACAAGCTTATGATGGATCAACAGATCATGACCTTGAGAGTAGATACTGAAGATCTCCTGAAGAGGCAGAGGCTGTTTGGCTGAGGATAGGGCTATATACCTTAATAAATGCTACTCCTTGCATCCTAGTTCAAAACCTAAAGCATAGCTGAAACCTAAGATAGGAAGCAGATCTAAAAGGAAATGTTAAATAATTCAATCAATAAATGACACTACCTTGTAAATTATTATAACCTTTTCTGTAGCTTCATCAGTTCAGGTCTCTATACTCGATATTATTATAATAACAGATTCTACTCAATACGCAGTAAATGTTTTTGCTTTCCTAAGTTGGCTGTTGTGGTAAATATTATTTTGGGGTTTCTACCCCACCCTAGATCATTTAATTCTCAAACAAAAGACACAAAACCTTTATATTTATAATAAGTTTTAAAACAATAGAACTGGACAGATGTCAACCCCCTATTATATTTTGTCTAGTTCACTGTCAATAGCCCTGAGATATTACTTCACATATTCCACCTGGACTGCTCCTACTCCAACAGATTGGACCTCGTGGACATGCATTCATTATCTACCTGCACCATGGTGACTTTCTTCTTTATCTACTCTCTCCCTTACCTCATGGTCCTCGCCTGAGACCCCTAGCCCTGGACCTCCAGCCCCACCTATCTCTGTTCTGCCCAGCTATAGGCTGTAGGCATCTTTATTAACCAATAAGGGATAACATGGGGTAGGGGCAAGGTTTATACAACAAACATGTGAACACGCTAGTTTTTTAGCAACGACCAAGTCTTGGGATAAATTACTTGCCATTTGAATACATAGCAGTACCATACCAACCAACTACAGTTGGCTAACATGTAACAAGTGTCTGTTTCAAACTGCCCCTCAGATAAAAATTTGGTCTACCTAGAGGAACATAATACATCTTTTTCAGGCAGTCCATGTATCTCACAGTTTCTCAAAAATAATTATAACATCTTCCTTACTCTATGAGCATAGATGTGACACTATAGGGATAATATCCTCACCTGAGATGATCTAGTTGACACATTTATTAATGACACACATATTGCATCTACAATTTTTATTCCTTCCTTGAGTTCTAGTATCAAAAATGTGACAATAGCAATTTCTATTACTCCCCACAAAAGAACAATTTCATGGTAAAGGGAAACTTTTGATATACATTCTGGAGTACATGGACCACTAATGATAGCAATTGTTGGTTCTAGAATTTCTAATGCAAGGTATTTCACCTCTTTGTCTCATGTTATCTACTACTAAAACAAACAAATACCTGGGTACTTTCTTGAAACAAAGATTTTGACAAACCATGAACCTGCAAAATTCTATAATCAACTGTCAGTTATACTTTGGCGTATGGAAGCAGAACCCTGGACCTTCAGCTTGACTGTGAAGCTGCCGTGATTCCAATCCTAAGATCTTTCAACATTTAGACTGAAACTTAGCACCCACTTTGATAGCCTAAAGTGGTGGAAGCCAGGAACCCCAGAGGAGCATTAGAATCGCCAATCCAACCACAAAACCTTCAACCTCAAATTTTTCCTGTCTACAAATAATGCAGGCACGGGGGAGGAAGGTGAGACTGAGGGAAAAATCAACCGATGACTTGTTCAACTTGAGACCCATCCCATGGGGAAGTACCAATTCCTAATACTATTACTCATATTCAGTTATGCTTGCAGATAGGAGCATGTTGTCCTCTGAGAGACTCCACTGAGCAGCTGACTCAGACAGATACAGATGCCTGCAGCCAAGCAGTGGATGAAGCTTGGGGATACTTATGGAAGAGTAAGAGGAAGGGTTTCAGCAACAAAAGGGCTAGGAACTCTATCGTAAAACCAAGAGATGCTGGATTCTTGGGGTTCTCAGAGACTGAACCACTAACCAAAGAACATACATGGGATGGACCTGACTGAACATAAGTAGCAGATGTACAGCCTGACCTTCAGATAGGCCAACTGGAACAGGGGCTATCCAAGAAGCTATTGCCTGTCCATCCATGCTATATGTTCTATTAGCTGGGGTGTCTTGTCTGGCTTCAGTGGGAGAGGAAGCTCCTTGCCTTGCAGAGACTTGAAGTACCAGAGTGGGAGGTTTATCCAGCCTCCCCTTCCACTTGCCCAGAGGAGAAGAGTAGGGAGATGGGGGAAGGACTGTGGGGAGGAGACTGAGAAGGGCCAGTGAGATGGATGTAAAGTGAATAAGTTAAAAAAATGAAATCAAACTTAAAAACAGAGGTGGTAGTCTTTTGGGGAGTGACTGACTAATGATAGACCTTTCTTCATGAATAACATTTTATCCTCTTAAAAAGCATCCCTTAGATATCTCTATGGTCTTTTCCTCCCTTCCACCACGTGAGAACATTGCATGCAACTCCTGCTGGAGGATAGAGCTACGGGATGCCATCGTAAGAGAAGTGTCAGGCATTAATAGTTACCAAGGGGCTTGAGACCCCATATGAACAACAATGCCAACCAACCAGAGCTTCCAGGGACTAAGCCACTACCCAAAGACTATACATGGACTGACCCTGGGCTCCAACTGCATACGTAACAATGAATAGCCTAGTAAGAGCACCACTGGAAGGGGAAGCCCTTGGTCCTGCCAAGACTGAACCCCCAGTGAACTGGATGGTTGGGGGACGGTGGTAATGGGTGGGGAGGATGGGGAGGCGAACAGCCATATAGAAGGGGAGGGGGAGGGTCTAGGGGGATGTTGGCTAGGAAACCAGGAAGTGTAAATGTAAAAATGGAAATGTAAATAAAAAATACCCAAGTTAATAAAGATGAAAAATAAAAATAAAAAAAATAGTTACCAAGGTTTTCTTGGCCTCCAGAGTTATGGAGAATAAATTTCTATCTATAGGTTGTGTAACCTAAGGTGATTAAAGAACTTTGGATGGAGCAAATGGCAAAGTTTTCCTCAAATAGAGGGAATCAAGCCTAAACCATCAGATCTATTTACCTGCAAGAAATGTAGGCTTTCCCTGTCTTCAATCGATGACAAAGTCCAGAATGCTAGAACTACTCACCTACTTCCTTCAGAGGCTTTGAATACCGAGAAAGTACCCTGTGAGTAACAAGCAGTGGGAATCAACTGCAGGGATAGAACCACTCTTTGTATGATAGAATTCCCTGAAATGCAGTTTTCTATTCCTTAGCCAAAAATAAAAATAGAAGTAAAATTACTACAATAAAAGATGAGATCTGAGATATAACAGAGTTTAAACACTTTCCTTAGAGCCGTATGCCCTGATCATCTTCACAAATTTACTTAGAGCATTATGCTGCTGAAGAGTTATTTCATTTAGGAAAAAATGCACCAAGCAAAAGGCACAAGCACACACAGAAACTCGACACATACCACCACCACCTTGTATCCTGAGACTACAAGGCTGTGTTAGAATGTCCTTATTTCCTTCAGGGTCACAGACATCACTAGCCATAATCAAAATATATATTTCATTTATTGGAATGCACTTTTATGGGTTCTGCAAAAGACATTGAATAGCCCTTTCATGTTTCCCAATACCTCTTTGAGAGACAAATGGTAGGTTCCATGTATGTGTTTTCAAACTTCCATCTAACAAGTGAACCCACAAAGCCCTCCCTCTTATCTCTGAGACATGACTCTTTACAGATTCCTAGAAAACCTCTGTACTCTAACTTTTCAAAGCCCTCGATTCTCTTTTCTTCCAACCACCTTTCTTTATACTTCTTGCCCTCATGAAACAGATGGAACCTATCCCTCAACTGACATACTTTCCTTTCTCCAACTGATTGTCATAAGAACTCTGTAAGAATAGAACAAAAGTTTGAAATCACTAATAAGTAGTCCTTAATACCAATAGCCCCTACAGTCTTCAAGGTAAACATATTTTTACCATTCCAAATATATGACATACTCCCATGCTGTCGATCACGATGAACATTTTCTTTTAACAAAAATAACAGGCATTGAGTACAAATTTTTAGACCTTATTGACCCCAATATCAAAATTAACCTCACCATCAGATCTGAGGATCTCAGAAATCTCTAGCAAAGGAGACATGAAAAGAATATCCCACCACTATACATTATAATCAAATTCCCTAAATCCCAAAAATACTCATAGCAAAAAGACAAGATACAAGAACTTTACTAATTGAGCACAGATTCTCATTGGAAACAATGCCAAAAAATGAGTAGAGCATCTTGAAAATACAGCGAGGAAAAAAATAGAGTGATAGCCCAGAATCCTCAGCCCAGTAAAAGTACAGTCCTAAAATAAAGTTGCAAGAAAGATATTTTCAGACACACAAAAGCTGAAAGGATTCATCACCTGCAGACAGCATGGGTGGTAAGAAACATTCAAGGAAGTCCTTATGATACAAGTGGAAAACAGACAGCAAAACACCTAGAAAAGAAACCCAGAGCCCAGCACAGTCCTGTTGCAATGATATGGGGATTATTTTAAGCTTAACGTCTAAGATGCAATCATGTGCCTTCAGGATGATGGTTATAGACAGCAAATGTGTTAGAAAATATGAGAAAATATATTTGGAAATTGAGTAATTTCCACAAAAAGAATGCATATTGGATGATTTGGATAGTCTGTTTCAGCAGTGTTTCAGAGCCCCTGTCTCTATGTGAGCATGTAAAAGGATTGTCTCAGATTAGGACATTTGATATAAAAGGGGACTCATACATAGTTACTGGTCTTTCCTTAATATCATTTTGTAAGGTCACAGTAGAAAAAAATGTCCAGCCTCAGGAAGGGTATTTCCCATGGAAGAGTAGAAATCCTTCATTGCTTTATTCTTTAATACTAGGGTATGCTGAAATTGTTACTGTGTGATTTGATGGCAAAAAGCAAGAAAGCATTACTAAGCAAGTCAAAACACATTCTCCCCGTCATATTTCAATGATGTGATGTTTGAACATATGGTAAAGAACAACAGCTCTTGTAGGCATTTGGAAAATGAAGGTATTCTAAAGAGACACTTGTACCCTTTGGCTATCAGAGTATTGAGACAATGATTTTTCCTAAAGTGGAGTTTCTCCAAGAATATTACGCTGGGAGAAAGAAAAGGCTGAACCCTAATACTATAGAGAGGGGTTTTGTCTTCTAGAAAGATAATTCATACAAAATTAATAACTTGGCAAGACCTGCTTGTAGCAGAAGCTGGCCCCTAGTCACTGATGATGAACTGGGCCACACCTGGACTCAGATTTGCTTTCTATTTAAATCTATATCTCATACTTTTATGACCACAAAAATGGAAATGGGGCAGATAATGGATCTCTTTATCCCTCTTTTCCATGTGTCTATGTTAAATAATTATTACTTTGTTTTCACTATTAAATTTCCTTTTTGTTATTTAAAGCCTTTTAAGAGTTTCATACTTGAGTACTGTGTTTACATCATTTCCACCCATTCCCTCTTCCCTTTGCAACTCCTTCTATGTCTATCCCCAATTCTCTATCAAATTATTGACATCTTCTTCATTAATCATTAGGGTTGCCTATATACATATATACTTTGTTATATTTAGGTCCGGTGGCAAATCTTGGGTTTGTTAGGATGTTGGGACCTAGTAACACTATTCAAAAAGAATAAGCAATATAATATTGGGAGAAAGTCTGAGCACTCAGCTGTACTAAAGAGGAAATAAAAACGAATTTTAAAATTAATATCCAGTAAGAAAAATAATATATAGAACATCATATTTATAAAAGAATAGCATGTTGCTACAAATAATAATAATAAATCTTAAAAATTTAAAAATTTTCATTGCTTTAAAATCAACGAAATAGTCAAATATTAGCAGATCTTGTCCCAAAATGGATAACTCAGGAATAGTGAAATGTCACACCAGCATGAATATGTCAAGAGGAGCAAATTGTTCTCTATACAGCTGGAAATTGCCTAACCATTTGAAGGTGACAGATGGGTTGTGAGTCATGAATACCTGAGAAAACTGTTCATTATCCTCCAAGCAGTCATGATGGGATGGAATGTCTACTGAGACTGGTGTTTCCAGTTGCTTTCCTATGGGAATCCTCTGATCAATAGGGGAGACTCAAGAGCTTGTGACAGGGAAAAGCAATTTAGGAAAAAGGAACTATCAGACTGAACTCAGAGCAACACTGGACTTACTGGATGGAGACCTTCTTCCCTGGATGCTAGAGAAAAACATCCTTGACTACATTCAGGGACAATCCACAGGACCCACGATCAAATCAGATGAGGTCTCTGTTCTTACACAGCTCAACTGGCTTCTTAATTGGTTCCTTTATTTTTGCTATGTTGTGATCTTTGTTGCTTCTTCTGCATGCTCTAGGTTGAAGATGGATAATAAAACCATCTCATATAAACGAATACCAGGCAACACAGAATGTTCTTATAAAGACTACTAATAACACAAACTTTAATGTTTCTCCTCTCTTTGTAGAAATAATTCAAATATGATTGTGGTAATGGAAGTGATTGTTTTTAGAGCCCTGAACTATTACAATTCTGTTTCCCTTGTGGTTTGTCAAAGGACAGGTCATGGTTAGGTCTTGATTGTGGAATGCCCTTCTCCCTGCTCTCCAGGACAGCTCATTCTCTGTACTTTACATTTGACTTTATTCTCCAAGGAACCATTTATTCCAATAAAGCATCTTCAAATGTATGGTTGTTTCAGAAGTAAGAAACTAGTCAACAAAATCCTTTTACCTTGTACCTGCTTATTGTTCCTTCCACAATAAAACTCTAAAATGAGCATTTGAAACCTGCAATCTTCATGTTCTACCTCTGATCTTTCCTGTCCTATTTCAATTTTGATCCAATTTATTACATCAAATCAATCTCATGGAAGGCATCAATGTGTCAGTGTTACCATCAATTCTGGGCCATTTCCTGAATTCAAATTCATTGATCTCTGAGCATGGAAATCACTGTTATGTTCAGGATACATACTTTCCACTGAATTTTTAGTTTCTTCACTATTGACTCATTTAATTTCTAAATAAGTGTGACAGTGTCCTTTTTTAGTAATTTACTGGAAATCTTATATTTTAAAAATTTTCTCAAGAATTAAATTGGTATAATCCACAGGTAGGTTTTGGGAATATTTGTAGCAAAGATCAAAATATCAGTATAAGTGGAAATCCCCTCTTCTGTGAGAAGATATTTAGTAAACTGAACTGAGATAAATTAATAAGTTTTCATTCAGTGAAAAAAATGAATAATGATCTCTTAAACACCCTGTGAAAACCCTTCTTATGGACCTTTCCTCACCACCTCAGGCAAGCCCACCTCTTCCCTCTAGGCCAGCATTGAATGGGTACTTTTAGGATGGATATGGATTTTCAGATTTTTACTTAGTGCAGTGACTAAAAGTTGCTTTCCCCAACATGGGACCTATCTTTTCTTGTGTTTCTGTATACTTAGAGGAAGTCCCAACATTATAAATTGCACAGTTGTATACTGCCATTATAACTTCACTGCCATTTTCTCTATGTATGTCATAGTGATGATTATTAACCATAACAGCTTATTTCTCCTTATTTTGCCATAATGTCCCAACCAGATACTTGACCATGTATTAGAAATGGTCTCAGTCTCTGTAGCTCTGTGTCTGTCTCTGTTTCTCCTCTCACTTCTCTCTCTCTCTCTCTCTCTCTCTCTCTCTCTCTCTCTCTCTCTCTCTCTCCTAAATAGACACAGTATTTATTTATTAAAATGAAACTGTGGTTGTATCATTCCTGTAACTACAAACAAGAAACAGCACTACACTGTTTTCAAATTAAAAGAGAAACACTATGCTAATATCCCCTCAATGCTAATATCCCCTTCATGTCCCATCATATATCATTCTGTTTGTTGCATGGAGTTTCTATAAAGTTATAATGATATTTCAGAAATTAGTAGCTGTCATAGGCATCCAGGCTTTCTCAAGTCTGTTCATTCTTTTCTCCAGAGCAACACTGTCTATCTGGATGCTGGGTCTCTCTGGTATACATTCCAGCTTCCCCTACAGTAAGGTGTAATCACATGATCATGTTAGGACCACAAAGATAGGTGAAAAAGAGGTTAAATTGCCTATAACTTCTTTTTAAAAGAAAAATTTAGCTGTAATTTACATCTGTGTTTCACTCCATGCACAACATGATTGTTAGGATCATAGTCTGTTGGGGAGGCTAATTAGAACAATGCACTAGGGGCAATAAGACGGCAAAACCTGGATCATTGATCACAACTGGTTTTCTACTTTAAGCATTTACCAACTTCTAAGATACACACACACACACACTATATATATATTATTATATATATATATAGTGTGTGTGTGTGTGTGTGTATAAAATTACTTGAGAAACTGTACTTTGAAATCCAATGGCTAACAGAAAAACTTGCACATCCCCAGCATAAAACTATAAAAAAATATTTGCTAATACAAGCTCAAAGAACAAAGAAAACCAGAATGACTACTGTCATCTCATGCTGCAGGGACATTTAACACATTTGTGGCAATTGCAGTTAAATGCCAGACCAATGCAGATTGGAATGCAAATATATGATTCTTCCTCTCCTAGAACACAGTTATAATCTTCTGTTCTGAAAAACCCTCATCAATTCTCCAATTTCTAGCAAAAATAATACTCTATACAAGAAAATCTAGCTAAATTCTGTACTATTTGAATTCTGTACTATGGTATTTATGACCGTGTAGATGGATCTCACTGCCTTGCTGTTTGCTGTTCAATGCTCACCATTACGTTACAGAGAGTAGGAATATGTTTTGTGGAATGGGGTACCCAAAGGCTGATTTCATACGCAATGGTCTCTCAAAAAATGCATACTGTATTGGAATTGTGTATGTTGGTTAATTATATTTTCTATTTCCATCCATTTGTCTTATCTCCTTGCACAAAGCTCAAGTAAAGTGGATCAAGGACCTCCACATAAAACTGGCTCTACTGCATACAATAGAAAAGAAAGTGAGAGGAATTACCATGCCTGACCTCAAGCAGTATTACAGAGCAATCACGATTTTAAAAAAAAAAACTGTATGGTATTGGTACAGAGACAGTCAGATAGATCAGTGGAATAGAATTGACACAGAAATGAACCCACACACCTATTGTTACTTGATCTTGGACAAAGGAGCTAAAACTATCCAATGGAAGAAAGATAGCATTTTTAACAAATGGTGCTGGTTCAACTGGAGGTCAGCATGTAGAAGAATGCAGATCGATCCATTCTTACCTCCCTGTACAAAGCTCAAGTCCAAGTAGATCAAGGCCCTCCACATAAAACCACATACACTCAAACTATTAGACGTAAAAGTGGAGAAGGGACTCAAACACATGGGCACTGAGGACATTTTTCTGAACAGAACACCAATGGCTTATGCTCTAACATCAAGAATCAACAAATGGGCATTCATAAAATTGCAAAGCTTCTGTAAGGCAACCAACAGATTGGGAAAAGATCTTTACCAATCCTACATCTGATAGAGGGTTAATATCCAATATATACAAAGAACTCAAGAAGTTAGACTCCAGAGAATCAAATAACCCTATTTAAAAATGGGGTATAGAGCTAAACGAAGAATTCTCAGCTGACGAATATCTAATGGCCGTGAAACACCTGAAGAAATGTTCGACGTTCTTAGTCATCAGGGAAATGCAAATCAAATCAACCCTGAGATTCCACCTCACACCAGTCAGAATGGCTAAGATCAAAAACTCAGGTGCTGATGAGGATGTAGAGAAAGAGGAACACTTCTCCATTGTTGGTGGACTTGCAAGCTGGTACAACCACTCTGAAAATCTGGAGTTTCCTCAGAAAATTGCACATAGTACTACCTTACCACTCCTGGGCATATACCCAAATGATGCTCCAACATATAACAAGGGCACGTGCACCACTATGTCCATAGCAGTCCTATTTATAATAGCCAGAATCTGGAAACAACGCAGATGTCCCTCAGCCAAAGAATGAACACAGAAAATGTGGTACATTTATATAATAGAGTACTACTAAGATATTAAAGATAATGACTTCATGAAATGTGCAGGCAAATGGATGGACTAGAAAATAAAATCTAGATTCAGCTCGTAGATATCACTGTATCTCAGCCTTCTTCGTCTTGTCTCACTTGTCAGTATAAAAGACTCGTTTACAACACTGGACACAGTCACACACCCATTCTGACAACAGCTCAAGGGCTACAGTGACAAGATCACTTGAACTCAGAGGATCCAAGGCAGCCAGGGAAGCAGAGTAAGACTTCGATAAACAAGCAACAAGTGGGGCAAATGTACAAAATGATTCCCATCTTCTAGAGGAGATTATTCGGCTGTGGACCTCATTTCCAGCCTTAAGCCTCTATCAAAGTGTCTTTAAATATTCATCGAGCATTCTGAAACTCCAGAGGATTATCATTCACAATAACTAAATGCTATAATCTTTCCTTAACGTTAAAATCTGTTTTTCTTCAAAAGAGAAGAAAATAAGCAGGTATTAAAGAAATGAGGTGTGTTTCAAAAATTCTCCCCACTGTCTTCATCAGACTCATCAATTCAGTAGATGAGACTCAATTGTCTTTCACATTTCTATTACTCAAAAATGGACTTTTACTTTTTCAGAGTTCCAACATGTCCTTGATTTCTGTATTTGACTTTAAAAGTGTTTAAAACTGACTCAAAATACATTTCCTCATAAATGGTTTATTGATGAGATGCACTATTATCCTACCGTTTTCCTACTTTCAAATTTATATCTATATCTGATCTTATACAATATATCTATTCATATAGACTATGTGATAACCTGAATACAGGTGTAGACATTCAAAACATTTGCATGTTCAAGTCATTTTCCTCATTTGCACATGTCAGAAAAACACAGTGTTATTCAGATGTAGTCATTTCCTGTAACAATTTATAGAATTTACACTTTGAACATAATGTACTTCTTATGAGTTGAGAAGACTTTTGGTTTTCTTGTATGGTTTAGTGAAAGGGTTAATACCTCAATAGGAAAATTATCAGGAAATATAATATAGATCATATGTAAATATATAGATATATTAAGATATATAAAATCATACCATTTAACCTCCATATTGATAAACTCGGTTTGAGTATGATTAGTAAGAAATAATTTAATCCACTAAAAACAAAAAGGAATGAGTATTACATCAGAGAAAAGTAAGTAACTGTATCCCAGAAATGAAAGACATATTGAGAACCCATCTATTAAGAAATTGATATTTAACAAAACGCACCCCACCTACTGTGCCTGAGCCCTGAATCCATTTTATGAATTTTAGAGAAAAAAACCTGTTGACTTCTATTCATCATTTTTCCACTCTGAGAAGATAACTCTACTTGCTGTTTGTACCTTAGAGCCATCAAATTATCCCCAAATTTCCCTTTTCCGAACCAAGTCATGCCAATTCTCTTCCATTTGTTGCATTAGTTGAATTTTAATCACCGTTATCTAGCTCAACTCAAAACTCTAAGATGTAGCCTCTGAGAAATTGAGAGCAGGGAGATAAGAATTTCATCTAAAATATATGTAGATGAATCCAGCCCATAGCGGGCTTTCCCATGATCCTTTTCGTTTTAAAATCTAAGATAACCAAAGAGGCTCCCTCTTACATTTAAACTCCACATTTTCACCGTACTGAACCCAACTCTTAGGAGAGCTTGTTATTTACTTTTAAGATTTATTATTTTTAATATATGTTGGGGTATATGTCTGTAGTAGTATGTCCCCGTAAGAGCCGATACCCGAGGATAGTAGAGGCATCATATCTTTCTGGGGCTGGATTTACAGGCGCTTGTGAATGGCCTGATTGATGAAATGTGTGTTTGGATTCTCTACAAGAGCAGTAAATACTCTTAACCACTAAGCCATCTCTTCAGCACTTATGGGAGTTACTTACCTGTGATTTGGTCTTTGTAGAGTTTGGTCCTTGTTTTAGAATTCCTAGCTTTTCATACTGTATAATTATACACTGTTAGGTGTAATGAGATTATGCTTGCTTGTTTAATATTTCCCTCTAAGCAGCATATTTCTGTATTGTAGTTTCTCCTCTGACAGTTTAACACGTTATCCATGATTAGTTCAGTGTGACTGGGTCTCCGTGGTTGCATGGACTTTATTCCATATGGAAACTCTCCATGTTCTGGTCATTTCCCAACTCACTCTTCTTCACAAAAATGTCTAAACTGTGCAGTTGATTAAGGCTAAGGGAGTCAATGGAGGCTCCAGCTCCCGCAATGTGTAAGGACAAGAAAAACAGCAAGCCATAACAAGAGAGGGTGATGTTAGGGATCAGTTTAAAGAAACTCCCAAATCAAAGATCCTTTATTGCCATCTTTTTTAACATCAGCAGCATTAAGTACAGATTTTAGTTTAAATTGAGGAAAATAGTAACTCATAATTTTCAAAAGCCAAGTTTGTATTCTTCTGTTCTTTCTGTATTTTTTCTCATATATGAGCAGCTATCCAAAATAAAAATATTGAACTGGACAATTCCCTTTACCAGTGGTGAAACTGGAACACAATTACCATTTCCTGTTAGTCAAGGGTCTCATCACTAACTGTGCTACTTTTCTGAGTAACAAAGCTGCCCATCATATATGTTCCTTGTTCACATCCACTTAACTGTGTGCAACATTCCTAGTCAAGACGCTGCTTTGGTCCAGACTTTATTCCCCACCTAGTCCACCCTCTGACTGTTCCACATGCCACACCTCCTCCCTTCTCCCAGTCTCCAAGAGGACATCCCCACCCTCCCATCCCACATAACTGACCCCCCCCCCAATCTCTGGAGCCCACTTCTCTGGAGGTGCATCATCTCTGACTGAGTTCAGACCTGAGAGTCCTCTGCCTTATATATATTGGGGGCCTCATATCAGCTTGTGTATGCTGCCTGGTTGATGGCTCAGTGTCTGAGAGATACCAGGAGTTCAGGTTAGCTGAGACTGCTGGTCTTCTTAAAGTATCACCCTCCTCCTCAATTTCTTCTAGCTTTTCCCTAATTAAAGCACAGGAATCACCATACTAGGAGGGAACATTATTTTCCTGAAAACCACTTGTAACCTTATTTATTCTAAATATACATTAGTCCAGAGGATCAGTAAAGGCAAGACTTCCTGCTGGCCATGTATATTTTTAACAGTTATATCACAAAATGTTTAATATAAGTATTTAAAGAATATAAAAAGTATTAACTCTAATTGTGTTGTGCAGACTCTCTTTTCATCAATGATACCTAGGACATGTCATAAAGGTCTCCTAAAAACAACTTTGTATTTGCCCCCCAAAATTGGGAATCACTGTCTTCTATTCCCAGTGGTTAATATACTGACAAGAACACAACATGGGTCAACATAGTTGTAATGCATTAAAAATTTCTTTTTTAATGAGGGAAGTTCTTAAAATGCAGGACGCTGAAACTCAACATCGAGTTTGCTTCAGTCATGCTGCAACAGCTAGGCACCCTGCTTTTTTTTTTCTTTTTCTTTTTTATTGCATTAACAATTTGATTAAAGAGCAGATATGTGGTGATATAATCTTACTGCAATGGGAATGAAGAAGCAGTGTTCTTAGTCCTGCATGATTAGCAGCTTTAAGTTAAAATTCTTAGAATTTTTATAAAGATTTATATAGATTTATATAAAGTATAAATCAGTACTTTATAATAATAAAAATACAGAACATTGTAATGAGCAACTAAGAAACTGCATTAGCTAATGATAAAGCCATATAATACAAACCTAATTATTTTATTGTTGAGTAGGAAGCTTTATGGGAGAAAGCAATCCCACATACCTTCACAATGATGAGTACTAATTATATCCCTTGTTTAAAGGGAACATTGCCAGGTTGGGAGGCAACAGAGTTCAAGTGATCTGATGGAAAATTGGAAAATGGAGGGGCTCTAATTAGACTCCCTAATTAAAAAGGAGACAGGAGAGTAAAATAACAGGAATGATACCCCCAAAATAACTATAATGCATGTAAGTTTGTGTATGAATATGCACATTATATGATTTAAATGAACTTTTCCCATCAAGGCTGACAATATTTCCTCAAGGGGTCAAAAAGATTACCTAAGAAACACCCAACACCAGGGTTGAAAAGCTTTTGTTTGAGTTTCTATCATGATTGTCCAAGAGACTCCAAAAGCTTTACAAGATGTTGCCATAAATAAAGAAGATAAGTCTTTATTATTCAAGACACCATGTACTTCAGACACCACTCCCAAATGCCCCGATCCAGAATGGATCTGAAACCAATCTCCTGAAGAATTACCTTTCATAATTCCAGAAGATGTCTTATAAACTTCCAAAGGATAGAAAAAACCAACAGTTCTACCTAGTTAAGATGCTACTGAACTTCAAAAATGGCCAGTACTTCCAGGTAACTGTTAGAGTACAATAGTGGCACGCATATCTTGGTGGTAACCAAAAGCTCTCGAATTGGAATTACAACCCAATCATCAAAAGGTAAATCATGCTTATTAGCAGAAGACGGAGTGGAAAGATTACAAGAGCCAAAGAAACAAGGAGTGTACTGTGACACTGTCTCCTACAAATACCAGAAGCTACACCCATAAAGTCTCACTACCATTAGTGCCCAAACATGAGGTAACAAAGAGAACAAGAAAGATGCTGAAATGTTGTTCAGGAGGCCTCAGTCTAACACAAAACTCACATGACACTAAGAAATAATGAGAGCAAGAGACGTAGTCTTCCCCAGTTATCTACCAGCAAGCCATTGGCCCTGAATACAAGGACAAGTAACATTACACCAATGAAGCTGACTGACTTTGTACATTTGGGAAGTGTGTGTGTATGCATGTGCATGTGCGTGTGCATGTGTATGTGTGTGTGTGTGTGTGTGTGTGTGTGTGTGTGTGACAAAGAGACAGAGAGATAGTGTATGAAGCAAAAATTAATAAAAATGAAAGCCTGCCTTTTATCTCTCCTGTCATATTCTTCTCCCAGACAACTACTTGGTTTTATGCCCTTTCTTGTTTTAAACCTCCTCATCTCACTGAGACTTATTACAGTCTTATTCCTCAACACCACCTGCCTTTCTAACCACAACTAAATCTCAACCTAGACTGTTGACTTTTATTGTCCTGTTGAACATTTTCTTATACCCACACCATCATCTTCTAATAGCATTCGGTTTGTTTATTTCATGGTTATCTTCCCTGTAAACTTAAACAGCCAAAAAAATTGTTTACACTCTTTATTACACAATACATGCCTAGTAGAATTCTTGGCTCATCATAGATGCTCAGAAAATGCTTATTGATGACATAAATAATCATCAAAAGAGCACAATCCTAAAGGGAAAGTAGCAAGAAAGAAAAGAGAGAGAAGATGAGAAAGTAGCTGAATTAAGAGGGAAAGGAAAATAGAAAATAAGTAGACTTAAGAGCAGGCTATAACAAGGACAAGACATGTGAAAATTATGTGGATGCTTTGTAAAATGTCCTAATTACAACTGCCTTCCCGACAGTGTCAGCCTTCTAAACAATATGTGCATGCCTGTCTTCACTCTCCCTCTGCCTCTGTGGCATAGGCTTGACATTGACTTTTTACTGAACTGTCAATGTTAGAGGGTCATAGTAAATTACAGTAGGATGACTGCCTTGTGATAACCTTATTAGCTTACTAATGTGGATATGGATAAAAAGAATTATGTCTTCCATTGGCCTCAATATTCCCTTTCATTAATTGCTTGTGTACTGGATAATCCACAAGCCTTAAACATCACAGTCACACAGATTCTCAGACTGTGAAGAAATGTTCGAGAATATCTAATCCAATTCCCAGTCTGGTTCTTAAGTCCCTCCAATCTCTGGAAACAGGCACCTCTCCTTTCAGACAGCTCAGCCCTTTCATGTGTCAAGACAGCCTATCATTCACTCCAGTGGCCTCCTATGCAGGGTCTACTTCTGCCCTGAGGCATTGTAGACAAAAGGCACCTCTGCTTTCCCAAAGAACAAGTCTCATATTTGACAAAATTTCCCATTTGGACTTTAAATCTCTTCCTCTTAGGGAACAGAACATTTTCTATAATTCAAAGACTTCTCAACTTCCTGAAAGACTTCTTCAAGCTTTGGGTTTTCAAAACCATCCCAAAGGTTCTTAAACAGAACCTGAAACTACACTCCAAGTATTACTGAGCTGTTCCCATTGAGTGATCAAGAAACGCACTCCCATCTTACGTCACATTCTTTTAATTTGTACAGCAATTTCACTACCATATGTGGCAAGTACAACATTCAATCAAACAAGGAATTACTCCATGAAACTTCAGAATTTGTAGTCATAAGAGCAGTTCGAATTTAATTGAAATGTATGTTTTATATGTTATATATCATAGACTGTCCATAGGATTATGGTGGTCCTAGAAGACATGGTATCTAGGAAAAGAAGTAAGTCAGCAATTAAGAACACTAGGAATATTTGATGATCTTCCAGAGGATGTGGGTTAAGTTCCCAGCACCCACATATCAGCTCACAACTGTAACTTGTGGCATTTCTGGGCACTCCATACAACTGACAAAGTACTTATAAGCATAAAATAGAAATAAACATCAAAAAATGAATGCTGTCTACATAAAATAGGTTCAGGTAAACTAAGTTTATTATAATTGATAAATGATTTTTTATGTAACAATGAAAATAAAAAATCTGACCCATAGATCATCTTATTTGGAACCCACCTAAAAAGCTTCTCACTGCTCATTGAGTAATTAAGTAAAACTATTTAATATACTACAATAACAATTGAATATACTACAATTCAGTGGATGTTTTTATGTTATCACTATTCTTGATTGTCAACTTGACTGCACATCTAGATTTAACTAAACCTCAAACAGCTGGATACTCATATGAGTGATTTTTTTAATTAAATTGTTCAAAGTGGAAAGACCCACATTTAATCCAGATCTGTTGAGGCAAAAAGATATAGACCATCTTCTTGTGGCAGCCTCTATAGAGGACATGGAAGAAGGAAAAGTTTGCTCTTTGCCCACTTGTCCTGGCTCTCACGATCAAGTCCCTTTCTCTACCAAAATTAGAACTTACATCCTTGCTATGCTAAATCCTAGCTGAGACATCCAGTTTCACAGACTGTACAACTACTGGTTTCTTGGACTCTCCTCTTCTATGGTAGACAGCCATTGCTGAGTTATTTGATTCACAGCCTATAAGAAACTCTAATACTCTTTCTATGAATAGAAATAGATACACTTTATTAGTTCTAATCCTCTAGAGCAGTGGTTCTCAAACTTCAGGTCACAACCCTTTTTGTATCTAAAGTATTTATGTTATGATTCATAACAGTAGCAAAACTACAATCACCAAAAAATGAGGAATTGTATTAAAGGGTCCCAGCATTAGGTAGATAACCACTGCTCTAGAGAACTCTGACAAATACACTTTGTGTTCCTGTCTGTGGTCTTTACATCAAATGAAGTTTGAGCTCTTAAGTGAGAAAGGCAACAAAATTTCTAACCAAGTATTACTTTCATAAACAAAACCAAAAGTTAATTCTTACATCAATATTTTAAGAAATTGGTGAATAGCCTCATAAGTATGCATGACATAATTATATAAAGTATGCAATTATGTTTATATTATACAATGCTTACCTTCTAGTAATATATGTTTTATATGTACCTATTTTATATGTGAGTATAAATATAAATTATATAAAATAGATATCCTAAAATCATATTTGACTAAAAGGTATAAATATTTTTACTTTACTTCTTGACAGTTATTCTAGAAACTTAGCAATAAGTTCATAAAATGATATTCTAAATTTAGTCTGCTGTGAGTAATGTCAGCCAAGGGTTTATATCATCTTTATTTTCTTTACAGATCCTTATATGTTCACATGCTCTTGATTAACTTTAGATGACATTACTTAGGCAATTAGGACAATTGCATTGCCCTGGTCCTATTAAAATGAATTCCCTCATGCCAGATAAAGGAGTTGCCCAACTCCTTGTTAACTCTCCTTACAAATTTGCATAATTTTTGCTGGGTTCACAAAGGTCCTGACAGGATAGCTAATTGGATCCTACCAAACAGTTAAACACAGTGACAATTACTTAAGTTGCAGAATTTAGAATTGGAAAAGGTTAGAAAAGTCATCTAGTTTGACCTTCCACACAATGATAAGTCCTTGTTCAGCATTCAAATATTTAAACATGGGATTTTTTTTCTTGAGTTAAAAAGGTTTTGTGTTAATTCATAAAATGTGTTTAATTCCTTTATCTCTTCTTTGCTACATGTAACCAAAATACTAACTGGGGCTATAAAAAAACAATTTTATTACATGAAAATGCAAATGGAATTAAAACTAAAAAGCACATTTATCCATATATAGAAAAATTCTAAAGAGATAATAAATTCAGTATTTCCTTTAATCAAGAAAAAAACTGGTAAAAAGCATGCATATATACACAATAGATGGTAGATGGATAGACACATAAATTGACAGAGAGACAGGTAAATAAATGATAAATAATAGTGTTTAATATTCTTCATTTCTATCTTAGCTCAGGCTCCCATAGTTAGGTCACTTAAACAGAAAAAAATTGTTTCTTATTAACTCCTCCCAAATGCATTGCAGAAATGAAATAGTGATCACCTACTAGGCTCTACCTCTTAGAAGGTCATACTTCCTCTTAGTATGACTACACTGAGAACCAACTTTCCAAGGTATAGCTATTCAGAGTAACTCTCTGGTTTGCAGCAGGTATGAAGATCACTAAACAGTCTTTCCAACACAAGGCACTGGTGATACGATTATCCGCAGGCAAAAAAGTAGAGGTTTCTGTTCATTCTGGCCTGCTAGAGTGACCCATGGTAATGCCAGTTACTTGAGAGCCTGGAGGGATTGAAAGTAGAGGAGATGTGAGGTAGGAGAAAAGGAAGATGATGGGGAGGAGGAAAAAAGAAGTGAGGAAATGAGGAAACAGAGATGAAGGAGGAAATGGGGAGAAGAGGGATGGAAAGAGAAGAAGGGAAGAGGAAGAGGAAGGAGAAAGTGAAGAGAAGGAAAAAGGAAAGTAAGAAAAGGAGGTGGGAGAAAGAAACAGCAGAAGAAAGACCAAGTGTTGGCTAAAATAGGGAAAATTAGGACTCCTAATCTTTATGGCAGAAAGATGAAAAGATGTAGGTGCTGTAGAAACAATGTGGTCATGGCTAAAAGAATAAGCGCACAGCCACCACATTGTTCAGCAGCTCCTCCCTTAGGAGCATTACCATAGAATTGAAGACAGTGACTCATATCTGGGCAACAGCATTAACAACAGTGTGATTCACAACAGTGTGGTTCACAACAGGGCACTTCACATCAGAGTAATTCACACCAGTGTGAGTCACGACAGTGTGATTCACAACACTGTATTTCACATCAGAGTAATTCACAACAGTGTGAGTCACAACAGTGTATTTCACAACAGTGTGATTCACATCTCTGTGATTCCCAACAGCAAGAAGGCGATGATGACTGAAATATCTCCACAGATAAATGCAAAAGCAAAACTCATGCACCCATGGAGCAGATTATGGCTCGATCATAAAAAGGAAGAGAGTTAAAAAAACTTTAAAACATTAAGTGACAAAGGGAAATTTGCTAAGGAAGAGATAATAAGGAGGTCTATACTTTAATAAGCTTGGAGTGACTGGCTTTGTTTCGTTTTGTTTTTCTGAAAATAGATACTGATCGTGGTTGGATAACATTGTGAAAATGTGTAGTGCTGCTGGAAAAATAAAATTATAATTATCAATTACATAACATTTAAATGTTCTTTACAAAGCGAAGTGTGATGTTTCTTATATTACAGAGAATATAATAATTCAGGAGTGTGGAGGTCAAAGCACATACTTTCATGTTATATAAAGGTTTTAACACAGGTCACAATAGTGTTTATCTAAAGATAAGTTGCAGTGTATATCAAATGCAAATCTATTATTTCTTAACAAAGATCCTTCAGAGGTATCAGCAGGTGCCAAAGGCTTATATTCCCTCTACCTTGGAGAGTGAGGCAGAAACATTGCACGTTCAAAGCCAGCTTGGACTAGAAAGAAAGTTCTGGGACAGACAAAAAGAGAAAGACAAACATAAACCACACAAGAATGTGGTCCTTGTTACAGATGAGTGTGCTTCTCACATGCTCCCCTGCAGACATGCATTCATACACACGCGCTCTGCCAGTGACCCAAGGAGAGCATTGTACAACACCCTGAGAGCACTGAGAGTTCTCCCTTTGATTTTTACGTTTTTGAAGAATGTCTTTCCTATTCATGCCCCTGCTGCGCATGCACACTTTGATTCCTTTAGCTTTTATTCCAGCCTCTAACCTGCAACAGCATCCAGCAGCTGCCTTGCCCCCACGGTTGGTCTCTGTGGCTAGCTCCCCTTTATAAAGGCTTTCTCGTAGTGATGGAATAGCCAATTCCAGGCCTACAAGATGCCAAAACAAGGAAAGGGACTTGCACCACAGCTGTGTAGTTGAACTCTACTCAGCAGGGGCCTCATGGTGGAAAGAGAACTAAGTGCCATAAGTTATCTTCTCACCTTCTCACTTCAGTGTAAACACACACACACACACACACACACACACACACACACACACACACACACACACACACACCCCAAAGAGTTGACAATTCTATGTTATTTTGTAAATGGTCCACTGGAAATGTGTTTTCTGAAGGTCTTGAGGCTTGACATTTTTGTTTTCTGTACTTTTTACTCAGATCATCAGGAAACTGATTATAGATTTTTATGAATATAAATGAAACTAATATTTCAACTACAGCTATTTAGAGCAAATAAAAATTTCTTTCCTCCATGTTGGGTCCTAGGAGCCTCTTGCTTTCCTGGAATCTGGGGCTTGCTGGTGGCTACCCCCAGTTCTCCATCCCCCATTGCTACACACCTCTGTTCAAATTCCTGATCCTCTGTATATCATCCCTATCTCCTCCCATACCTGATCCTGCCCCTGTTCCCTGCCCCTCCGAAGTCCCTAGCACCCTCTACCTCCTGTGAGTATTTTGTTCCCCCTTCTAGGAAGGATTGAAGCATCCAAATTTTGGATTTCCTTCTTCTTGAGTTTCATACTGTCTGTGAATTTTATCTTGTGTCTTCCAAGCTTTGGGCCTAATATCCACTTATCAGTGAGTGATACCATATGTGTTCTTTTGTGACTGGGTTACCTCACTGTCTTAGTCAGGATTTCTATTTCTTCACAAACATCATGACAAAGAAGCAAGCTGGGAGGAAAGGATTTATTGAGCTCACACTTTCACAATGCTGTTCAGCACCAAGGAAAGTCAGGACTAGAACTCAAGCAGGTCAGGAAGCAGGAACTGATGCAGAGGCCATGGAAGGAAATTAATGGCTTGCTTCCTCGGACTTTCTCAGCTTGCTTTCTTACAGAACCCAAGATTACCAGCCCAGGGATGGTACCACCCACAATGGGCGCTCCCTACTTAATCACTAATTGAGAAAATGCCTTACAGCTGGATCTCATGAAAGTATTTCTTCAAGAGAGGCTCCTTTCTCTGTGATAACTCAAACTTGTGTCAAGTTGAAACAAAACCAGTCAGTACACTCACTCCGGATGATGTTTTCTAGTTCCATCCAAATTCATGAAGTCATTGTTTTTAATAACTGAGTAGTACTCCATTGTGTAAATGTACCACATTCTCCATATTCATTTCTCTGTTGAAGGACATCTGGGTTCTTTCCAGCTTCTGGCTATTATAAATAAGACTGCTTTGAACATAGTGGAGCTTATGTCCTTGTTACATGTTGGAGCATCTTTTGGGTGTATGCCCAAGAGTGCTATAGCTGGGTCCTCAGGTAGTACCATGTCCAATTTTCTGAGGAACCTTCAGACTGATTTCCAGAGTGGTTGTACCAGCCTGCAATCCTTGCAACAATGGAGGAGTGTTCCTCTTTCCCCACATCCTCACCAGAGTCTGCTGTCAACTGAGTTTTTGTTCATAGCCATCTGATTGGTGTGAGGTGAAATCTCCAGTTTGTTTTGATTTGCATTTCCCTGATGACTAAGGATGTTGAACTTTTCTATACGTACTTCTTGTCCATATGATATTCTTCAGTTGAGAATTCTTTGTTTAGCTCTGTGCTCCTAGGACCCAAGAGGGATGAAATTAGCTGAAATGCCCAACAAAGGGGAGGGAGAACCTGTAGAGACCATATCCAGAGGTTAGGCAAAGCTACCAGTTGGGGGATGGGGCCACCCAAACTTCTCAACATTTTAACCCAGAATTGCTCCCCTCTAAAAGAAATACAGGAACAAAGAGTGGAGCAGAGACTGAAGGAAAGGCCACCCAGAGACTGCCATACCTGGGGATCCATCCCATATTCAGCTAGCAAACCCAGTCACTATTGCTGATGCCAAGAAGTGCTTGCTGACAGGAGCTTGATATGGATGTCTACTGAGAGGGTCTGCCAAAGCCTTACCAATGCAGATGTGGATACTTACAGTCAAATGTTGGACTGAGCACAGGGGCCCCAATGGAAGAGTTAGGGGAAGGACTGAAGAAACTGAAGGGCTTTGTAACTCCATAGAAAGAACAACAATATCAACCAACCAGACCCCTCTCATAGTTCCCAGGGACAAAACCATCAACTAAAGAGTACACATGTAGCAACCCGTACCTCCAGCCACATATGTAGCAGAAGATGGCATTGTCTGATATCAATGGGAGGAGAGGCCCTTGGTCCTGTTAAGGCTTATTTCCCCAGAGTAGGGGAACGCCAGGGTGGTGAGGTGGGAGTGGGTTAGTGGGTGGGTGGGAGGGGGGCTGTTGCTCTAAAAATCTTGGACACTTATCTATCTGACCACATCCTGGAGTTTTGTACCTAAGAGTTATATTACAAAATATCACAATAATGTTAAATAGCTTAAAATGGACTTTCATAGTCCATTTTAATAGTGATATTATAAAGTGCTTTCTCTCTCTGACATAGGACAGGATTCTTAACATGTAAAAAATTCCCTATGATTTCAGCCCAAGATTCCCTTACTTGTGAGCCTAACCCTTCATGCCCACTTTACCATTAATCTCGATCAATTAGAATTTCACATAGGATAATGAAGTGATTTATTCTTCTAGCCCTAGACAGATCTATAGAAAAAAAATAATCTTTATTATTACTTTTCCAAGACAACTATAATAAACTAGACAGTCTTAGGTGACCCAAAATTTGCCACTTGGTCATTTATCACATCTGGAACGTGTTCTTTTTCAGTTAAACAGTGGCGATTTCTATTATAACTTGTCTTCCCAGAAGGATGGTAGAACAAATGGAAATTTCAGTGCTCGCCTTCACTTGCTTTTATCTCATATTTTATTATTTAAATGCAAATATTTTAGTGACCAGCATAATAGATGCCTATGAGCTTGCAATACTTTACTAAGGAAATATTTACCTAGGAGTTCTAAGGGCACAATTTGCAATTAAAATCACCAAGCAAATACATTATTCCTTACTAGAAAGGCCTGCAAATGAGTGGAAATTCACTGTGCACCATAACTGTTTTCAGATTTCTGAACAATTCCAATGAGTAGAGCAGCGCATGGCCAACTCGAGAGCATGATGGAATTATGCTGATAGCAGGCCTTGTCCAGAGCAAGGTTGTTTTTTTAAAAAGAAATTGTTTACAATGAAGGACTACAATTTAAAATTACATTGAAGCAGGGTCATTTGTGAGGTAATTATTCCAGGAAAAAATACGAATGCTTTCCAGTTGGAGGCTTGGGAGAATTTTTACCATTCATTTTAATCTTTTAAAATAAATAAATAAAATACAGGTACATTATCCTTTCCAGCACAGGGGAAAATCTGCTCGTGTGGGAGAAGAGAATGGAAACTCCTGGCCACTAATTACTATTCTTTCTGCTTTAACATAATTACATTGGGTACTCAGAGGGCTGCCATTTTTCCCAAGGCTGAAATAAATGACACAGCTCGTCTGCTACACAGCCTGTCTATCCCTGGATTCTGACTGACTTCCCTGCTTCACCTGTCTATAAAAGTTGCTAAACTGTCTACTTTTTTATTTTCCATGTATCCTGTTGTCATCTGTTCACTGTATGTAGCTATGACTTCCATAAAGCTGCTTCTTCTGAATGTTTTGTATACATTAACCATGTGACCTCCTCTCGTGATTTCTTTCCCCCTCCTCTTCCCTCTAAGACCCTTCCAAACCCAGCCTACCTGTCCTTTCAAGGTGTGTGTGTGTGTGTGTGTGTGTGTGTGTGTGTGTGTGTGTGTGTATGTATGTATGTATGGCCATACACTTTTATGTATCCATAGAAAATACATAATCCACAAATGAGAAAAAGTACATCTATCATATTTGTGTTCCTGATTTGGGCTTAATTCAACTTACATGTCTCTGTGTTCTTAACTGCTTCATGAGCGTGGTATTAGTGTCAAGCTTAAAAAATCAAAATAAACAAGAGTTTACACTTGCTGTGTAAATTAATAATTAAATGTTGTAGAATGATGAATAAAAATTTCAGGAGATCACTGGGCGAGGAGTACGTGGGACTTCCAGGTCCGAAGGGGAAAGGGAGGAGGAGAGGAGAGACTTGTGGCTTTTCGGACAGAGAGCTTGGGGTAGAAGATATAAGGAAGGTGAGGGCTCCGGTTACCTAGCAGATCCGAAAGGATCCGCCACCAGGATTTTATTCTGTATGGCTTACTAATCAGGATGTTAGTAGCTCCGCCCAGCGATTGAGTTACTTGTTGATTCGAAAATAAGTTTGTGTAATGTTTTCCTTCACACGGCGACTCAACTGAGTTCAAGAGAAAGGTTTGGAGCATGTGGAATTTGGCTGCGTGGGGCTGGTGGTAGCGACATGGCAAGAAAACTTAACACATCCGGTGGAGATATTTCTAGACCTCGGCCAGATAGGCTGCGGAGTCTGGCTGGGAATGTGAGCAGAGGCTGCAACAAGAGAGCCACGAGATCGGTGGTCTCTACATGGTGCTAGCCATGAAGGCAGCGAGACCACTGGGGCCAGGGAGCAGCCGGCATATCGTGGGATGCTGTATCTTTTTTGATATTTCTTGCTACAGAAGTCTGTATGGGTCTGAGGTTGATATTGAAGGAGGATACTTCTGATGTACTCTTAACCTTCATCTCATGATCTGAGTCATCTGTGAGCAGCACCCCTGGCCTCTCTGACATTTGAAGCATTCATTTCTAGGCTGGTGCTTATTTCAGTGATGTCAGAACTTTCTGCTCTTCACTGGAGAAGCTACCACATTTGAAACACTCAGCCGGAACGGTGATGGGAAGTTTTAGAATCGATGTTCGGGGTTTGGAAGCCTCTCACTGCTACACCAAAGTAAGTCTTCGAACTTGCCTCAAATAACTGTGGTGCCATTCTAATGAGCTTCTAAGTTCGTTTTTACAAAGTGGTTTGGAGTCTATAAAATATAAACAAGAGTGGTAGTCATTGACATTTCTAAAGACTATAACTTAAATGTTTTTTCCATCTTTATTAAATTGGATATTTCTTATTTACATTTCAAATGTTATTCCCTTCCCCGGTTTCCAGGCCAACATCCTCCTAACCCCTCCCTCTCCCCTGTTTTTAAATGATCATTCAATGTAATGGGTTCCCTTGTGACATTTGCACTTGCACTCAGGAGCCATTACTCTTTCCCTTACTCATCCCAGCTCCCCAGGAACCCTCTCAAAACCTCCTTCTGAATCTTGCTGGTCCCTTTCTGCCTCTGAAATCCTCTCCCGTTCTGTGCTCACCCCCCATGTATTCAATCCCCTTCTTTTCAGCTGCCGAAGGCGTCTCCTCACTCTGTCATAGTCTCCTTTCTGCTTGTCACACGCTGCACACACACACCAAAAAAATCTATCATCTATCAATCATATACCTAGGTAGCTATCATCTAATTATATTCAATACATATATTTGGATGTAGTTTCTGAAAAGCAAAAGGCACAGCATTGCTTGAATCTGGTTTATTATGCTTAAAATGATGATCTCCAGTTCCATCCATTTCCCCTGCAGATGACACAATTTCATTCTTCTTCACGTCTGAATAAAACTCCACTGTGTGCATGGACGATGTGTCCTTTATCCACATCTGCTGATATACATTAAGGCTGGTTCTATTTCCTAGCTATTGTGGATAGTGTATCAGTCAGCATGAATGTGGTAGACGGAATGGATTCCTTTGAATATATATCAAAAAAGTCGTATACAGTAGTGTAGCACATCTATAAAGGCTGTGGACACCAGCTTGAGAGGACAAAAGGAACAGAGGCAAAGAACAAGATTCGGACCACCTTCAATATGATAGGATAAGCTCCAAACACTGATGCAGTGAGACAAGTCTACTTTATTGTTTCGGAGGTAGGGTGCATAAGGTATCTTTTGAGGGATATGGGTGGGAAGATACGGTTATACCATCAAAGGAGCAGGAAGGACTGCTCTAATACATTACCTAATTATCATTAGAGCAGGGAAACAGAATAGTGTGTATGTGTCTGTGTGTGTCTGTGTATAATCTGTGTATGCGTGTCTGTGTATAATCTGTGTGTGTGTGTCTGTGTGTGTGTCTGTGTCTGTGTGTGTATGTGTGTCTGTGTGTCTGTGTGTAATCTGTGTGTATGTATTGTGTGTGTATGTGTGTGTGTGTGTGTGTGTGTGTGTGCGCGCGCGCGCGTGTGTGTGTGTGCTGAGTTATGCATCCTTGCAGATAGCTCTGCACATGGTGACATTTCAGACAAGGGCAAACAAGGTCAGCCACTGGTGTTCAGAGACACTCTCCAGACAAAGACAGGCAGAGACGGGGAAGCCTACTAAATACAGGAGTCCGCCATTTTGCACTGAGCTCAGAAAGCCATCAGGCTATGGGGAACTGCTACTTAATGACGAGGTTTCCCAACATAGCAGTTTTACTTTTAGTTTGATGAGGAATCTCCAAACTGTTTTTGCATACTTGCTACAATAGTTCACAATATCATAAGCAAGTGAATAAGAATTTCTTTCCCCAATACTCACCAGCCTCTCAGGGCATTTGCTTTCTCTATGAAGTCATTGTGGCAGGCCTAAGACAGAAGCTCAGAGCGGATTTCCTGTGGCGGCTAAGGGAATCAGGAACTTTGGCAAACAATTCTCCTTTTCGCAAAGATCTATTCAGATTCTCATCTGATTCCATGACTAGATCTTGGGGTTTAATTTTTGAATTTTTTAATAGTTTTAATAGTTTCTAATATTAGTTCTCTGTCACACTTACCATTAACAAGGATTTTTCTCTCATTCCACAGCTGTCTCTTCACTCTAATGATTGTTTCCTTTGTTGTGCAGAGTTTCTTAGTTTCTTGTAATCTCACATTGCAATTCCTAAGTCAAAGCCTGCAGTTTTAAATGAGAGTGATTTGCTGTCCCCCCCACTACCCCCAGTTTGCAATGGCTGCCAAGTGATGAGGATTCCTAGAAGGAGAGGAAGCATTGTTGTCTTGCATTCCCTTTCTCTACAGTTTTTTCTCAAGATGCTTCACAATTCTGCCAATATCTTAGGCATTTATGTTTGAGGAATGGTAAGAAAAGTATCTGAAATATTGGGGAGGGAAAGTATGAAATAAGTTCCTTCACTGGTGTTAGTCTAGTATGTAATCTCACATTATCATATCTAGACTCTAAACAATAATAAGTTTTGGTTCCTAGAATCCTGCAATTTGTGCCTTGGCTGGACTGCACCGGAAGTCTTTACTCTTTTTTTCCCCTTCCTTCCATCCTTCCCTTCTTTCTTTCCTTCCTTCCTTCCTTCCTTCCAATTTCTTTCTTTTTCCCTTCCTTCCTGAACTCTCTTTGGGACTTTATTCATATGCTTGTGTCCTCAAATGGGATTGCTGGAACCAATATGGTGACTGAGATCAGAGAGAGAGAGAGAGAGAGAGAGAGAGAGAGAGAGAGAGAGAGAGAGAGAGAGAGCCCTAAGTCTCAGAATTATCAATGCATCTACTCTACCCTAGTATTTTAAGTAAAGCTATTCACAATGCAGACATGGATTTAAAAGAAATAGGCTCTTCTTCTGGGTGGAATAACTGGCATTATGTAAGTAGGTAATAGAGATTGTTGACATATTCTTTGAATGACCTATTATGAAGAAATAGAAGATCAGAGGAGAAAATAATTTATCCAAAAGCACAGTGTTGCAAAGTGACAAGTCTGTCTGGTACCAAACTATCACGCTTTCTTGATTTTAAAGAAAATCAAGATAACCAGGGGAGGGGGATAATAAGGCAAGCATTGCCTCAGAGAAGAAGGTGGGGATGAGGGAGAGGGACTCTGTGAGGGGGGACAGAGAGGAGGGGCAGCATGTGGGATGTAAGAAAAGGAAACAGAAAAAGAAAAGACAATTCTGTCAACTCTACCAGTAGTTTCTAAGCCACACTCATCTTATGATGCCCCCACAAGCCGAGTGGTCCTTCTCCTACCCGTGTGATGACACATTATTGACCTATGGTTCTCTTTGAGGGGTGTGTTGAGAAGCTAAACAAGTCTGTAAAACAGCAACCTATGCTGCTTTCTCTCACTCGAAAAAATGGAAGCAGTAACTGGTCCTCCAGCTATGTTCATCCCATTAAAATGGGGCAGTGGAGGATGAAGAGACCGCACAGAAGTTAAAGGCACATAATGCTTTTAGGAAGGATGCAATTTCAGCTCAGGACCACCTGTAATTCCTGTTCTAGGAAATCTAGTATTGCCTTCTTCTGGTTCTATAAACTCAGGTACCATGTGCCCTACACACACACACACACACACACACACACACACACACACACACACACACACATTCAATTTAAAAAATAAAAAATAAATAAAGTACTTTAAAATTAAAAATGTGTGAGTAAAATTTACATCATGAAATAAAAGACTATGGGGTTTATTCTTCAATCCCGGGAATTAAATTCATTGAATGCTTGGCTATTTAAGATGACTGTTATGTTAATTTTTTGAGACAAAGTCCGTTAGATAGTCTATCCTTCCTTGAACCTATAGTAATTCTCCTGCCTAAAATTTCTAAGTGAAATTTTACATGAGTTTTTGTCCTACACAGCTGTCATATGGCCTTCTAGGGCCATAAATGCGCGCGCGAGCGCACACACACACACACACACACACACACACACACACACACTAAAACTTTAAAGGCATTATACAATAAAGTAAAATATCTTAAATGAAGAACAGTGATTTGACTACATAAAGAGAGCAATTTGCATAAATTATTGTGTCCAACCTGACATAATAATCTGTATTACTGTTCTAATCTCCTTATGATGACATTCAAGATACAGCTATAATCGCTTCAAAGATTATTTTAGGGAAATAAATGAGACTATTTAAGAATACTGTGTATGAATTTGCTACTTTTATTAATAGTTTCCATTAAGTTAAATTGACAGAACATTTTTGGAGATAAATTTCCCTATTATTTATCTCTCTACATATGAGGCTAAAAGTAGCCAGATAAGTTTTATTTGTTAAAAAAAGAAATGTCTTCTCTTCCGTTTTATATAATTTGGAGGATGTGCATCATGATAGAATCTACAGAAAAGGAAACTTGGTTGGAATTTTGAGTGGGTGGCATATCATTGACGAGGATATTTTACTGTGGAAAGAGGAACTTGGGATCACAGCATGAAAGCTAGGAAGAATATTAAAATCCTCTAATTTTCACTCACTTGAACTCAGAGAGTCTTCATGCTCCAGGTCTGAGTTGGAAGCAGTCCTACACAGCTCAGCTCTGCTCAGCTCTGCTCAGCTCAGCTCAGCTCAGCTCAGCGCTCTGTCAAGCTGCGCTACCCTTACCTTTGCCTGCTATCCCTTCCGGGGGCTCTTGTCACTTACACATGAACTTGAATTTCACAGGAGAAAGCAAGCTGAAGCACAATATAAGATAATTCAGGCATGTAGGGAGGAATACTTATCATAAATCAAGCTTTAATAACTGACTTAACATATCCGAGCCTCAGCTTAAGTGGGGTACTATGTCATTTAAAAGCTGTCATGTTTTAGAATTTTCTTCAGTTCTCTAAGAAGTGATAGAACAGCATAATTTTACCCCTAAGCCTGTCAATGCATCAAAATTCTGATTTGAAGACTTTAACGTAACAAATGAATTGGATTGTGAGTGGGCTTGAAATAACTTTGTTGTATTTGATTGCATTATAGTGTGCCTAGCAACCTATGTGTAGAGCATCCATCAATTCTGCTCAGACAACAGGCTTAGATTTGTGCTTGTCGTGATTTTCATGTATAGTCGTCTCGGTGGCTTACAACATTTTACATCATCCTGTGTACAATAGACAAAGAAAATTAAACAATGGAATTAGTCTGATATACTTATATAAAGTCCTGAATTAACCCAACCAGAATTTGAAGAAGCTATACAGAATGAGTGGAGGACAGTCATGCAGGATAAAGGTTTGTGTTGATCTTCAACAATGAAGGAGAAAGAGAAAGGAAAAGGGAGGAAGACGAGCAAAAGATGAGACAGACTAACTTGCCTTTCCTTCAATACTGTTATTATCCAGGAAGTATTGTTTCCTTCAATACTTGCATTATCCAGATATATAAGTAAGTAAATTACAGTTTGAAAATGAACATAGCATTTATTTCAATGAGCCTAAGAAAAATCAATTTTGAATACATAATATCTCACTCAAATGGTTAACTGAACTCATGACAAATACCACATTTGCTAATCAGATTATGCAATCTTTACTGACTTCTCTTTTGGTGTGAATAAAGAAGAAAGTCTTTACTCTTTATCAGTATGTTCTCAAAATTAATCAAGTAAACTCTAGGTCTTGTGTTCTGGAATTACAAAATACTACTTGAGGCTAGAGATGTAGCTCAGTAATAGAGGGCTTCTCTAACACCTTTTGGTCCTCGATACAAAATCTAGGATCTAGAACTTAAAATAGAAAAGAGTATTGCATACTTTCAGCAACAAACCAAAAAAAGAAACAAACAAAAAACAACACATACACACACACACACACACACACACACACACACACACACACACACACACACCATCATTGTACCACTCCTACTCTTCACTACACTTTCCACTAGACGAACAGGATAGAAAATAAATTTCTACTCCATCAGTAACAAAAACAATAAGCTGCACCAAGTTATTTCTGCTTTTCACGTAGATGGCATAAATCAAATGAATGAAGAAAAACAAACCTGTATTTTTTTTTCTCTCCACTTAGATGGATAAGGGGACAGAAAGAAAATCCTGAAATAACAGTGTTTTACCGCTGCTAAAAGTGGGAGTTTGAAATGATAGTCTTTTCTACAGGAAGACATTAATTAATTTCAGAGAATGCAAAGCAAAGCCCTGAGCCATGTGTGATTCTGAGAGAAACATTGCTTTGTGCAAAAACAAAAAGGCCTTAGGCCCCTCTCCAGCACTGGCAGGGGAGGTTGCTGAAATCACCTTCCTACAGAGAAGAACTGCGAAACCCTGACACAGTACACAAGCACACTGGGGGACACTGGGGGAGAGGAGAAAATGCTGGAAAGGAAAACCAGGATTTGAGGCTGCTTTGGATCCATATGTTGCTGCCAAATCTGGAACAGGAATGGAGACTGAGAAATAGTCTGAAGGTTAAATAAATAAATAAATATTTTAAAATCTAGTGGAAATACATGGAGGAAACTGGATTGTAGAGATTCCAACAAAGAAAGGTTTTAGTTAACACAAGGTACATATTTGAAAAGATGAATAAACAAAGATTCCAAATCAAGATATTGTCTCTTGTTTTATTTTTTGGCTTTTGGTTTGGGAAGTGCTTAATGTTCAAAACTATATCTTCATCCATATATACGATAGTAATGATTGCTCATATTGGCCTAGTATTACATTCTCAATGAGTTCCCCTGATGATTTCCATCCTGTTAACATAAATTCTATTTCTGCTTTTGTGATAAATTAAACAGACAAACAGACATATATAAATAGATAGATGGATGAAGTGATGATGCTTAGACAGCTATATGTCCATGTATCTTACATATGAGAGAAAATGAGGCATCTTGTCTCCTCTATTCTCCTCTCCTGTTGTCTCCTCTTCCCATCATTTAGAATCATCTTTTCTTATCATAGGTCCATAGACTGCCTTTAGTTTCATCACACACACACACACACACACACACACACACACACATGCAACTTTTAAATACTTTACATTGGAGAGAAAATATGCGATATTAATTCTGCATCTAGCCTAAATAGATTAACAGAATATGATATTAAATTCCACCCATATTCCTACATGTAACATAATTATATTTCTTTTCATACCTGAGTAAAATTCTAAATTTGGAGTAAAATTCTAAATTGCTTCCCACAATAACTTTCTGTGGCAGTGTCTGAAATGAACTAATGTCCTTTTCCGTTTTATGTAAACCTGTGTTTACCTCATGCTCACACAGCATGGTTAAGGAATTTTCATTGTATTCTTAAAAAATAATTAATGTATTCTTCCAGAAAAAAGACAACCATTTAAAAAACATAAATAATATTTAAAAGATAATAGAGCTTTCTTAGAAAAACAACCATTTCAGAGTTTCATATATATATATATATAAATATATATATATATATACACATACACACACACACACACATACACACACACACACACTCACACACTCACACACAGATTCTTAAATGTTCATCTCTTGATGGGCATCCAGGATGGCCCATTTATCTTGCTTATATTGCCACAATAACCATGAATAATCAAGCATCTCTGCGGTATGCTGACTTAGATTTCTTTGAGCATACTCCCAGATACAGTTACGTCATTTGTCAGTTCTGAATTTAGCTTTGTGAGGAACACCCATGCTGATCTCCACAGCAGCTGCACTGCTTACTTTCCCCTTCTGGTGATGCAGAAAGATTCTTCTTTACCATATCCTTGCCTGCCTTTGCTCTTATTTGCTTTTGTGGCAATCTGAATAAGAATGGCTCCCATGAACTCCTGTGTTTGAATACTTAGTCACCAGTGAGTAGAACTATTTGAAAGAATTAAAAGGATCAGGACATGTGGCCTTGTTGAAGAAAGTGTACTACTGAGATGAGTTTTGAGGGTTCAAAAGCCCACATCAAGCTCAGTGTCTCTTTTTGGCCCTGTATGTTAGAATTCAACTCTAGCTACTTCTCAAGTACCATGCATGCTGCCAGGTTTCTTGCTGTATGATAATAGCCTGGACCTCTGAATCTATAAGGAAACCCCAATTAAATGATTTCCTTTATAGGAGTTACCCTGGTCGTGATGACTCTTAACAATACAAGAGTGACCAAGACTGAATTGGGTACTGGAAAGTTGCATATTTCTACAACAGGCCTGACCATGCTGCCTGTGTTGGAATGTGGACTTTGGGACTGTACATTAAGAAAACAGTTGAACATTTAAAGCACAACTTCATAAGTCATACTTGTAGAAACATGGAAGACAGTGGTGTTGAGAGCAAATTTAATTATGTCAGTCCAGCTTAAGAGGTTTCATAAAGAAAGAATATTAGTAAGTGGCCTACAAACATTTCTTGTGCTATTTTGACAAATGATATGGCTGCTTTTTGTTTTTGTTCTAAATAACTGACAGAGACTAATCTGAAGATTTTTTTTATTAATTGTGTTGTGTTAGGTGATATTAAGACAGTCTAGTATTGACTTTGTTGTGTACTTATTGATAATCACCCTTATGAAGATCTATAATGAAAAGAAGCAAACTGGACAAAGACAAATATAAAATATGGAAGTTAGAGAGGAAAGGAGCACCAGGCAGTGTAACACATCTAAGTTTAGTGCTCAAGGCGATGAAAGGTTTAAAGAAAAACCTGATGCTAAGTAGAATAAAGGGACTGGTAACCTCAGGTCAAGACCGCCTCCAATGAAGCTTCCACTTATTAAAATGAATTCAAGCAAACCTTAATCAGTGAAGAAAATGATCAACAACAGAGAATTGACCAAATATAATTGAAATGGGAGTCAAGTACCATCCTATTAAACAGGGGGACTTAGCAAATCCAGCCACATGCTTCTAGACTTAGAGTCAAGAACACAAGAAATAAGTTGGAGAATCTCCCTTTGCAGCTAGGAAAAGTGGTTAAGGCCAGTCATGTGTCAGGGTTGGTCCTACATGGAGACCCAGAGAGGCCATCGTTGAAGCTTATGAAAGTGAGGTCTGAATTTCCTTTGAAATTCCAAGAGGATGGGATATGTGCCCCGGAAAGCTGAAGAGCAGTCATGGAACAAGCCAAAGCGATAGAAGTATGATGTAGTAGTCACAAAGGTGGAAGGAGATGCAGATCTGGAGAATGCTTTGACATCAGATGTGAGGATGCAGAATTTGGAGTTTTCCCTGTGGTCTTTCTTCCTTACTTTGATCCCGTATTTCCTTACTATGTACCATTTGTCCCTTTTCAAATATATATTCTGTGTTATTGTTATTGGCAGTATATGATCTGCTTTATTTTACTGCTTTTCTATTTTATAGGGAGTTAAAGTTAAGAGACTGTCATAAGTCTCAGAAGAGACATTGAGCTTTGGACTTTAAAGCAGTGTTGAGAATGTGATAGATTATGGGGGTTTTGAAAATTGGGATAAATGCATTTTGCATTGTTATGTAGCTACAAGACTATGAGGGTCAGAGAGGGGAATGCAGTTTTAATGAAAATGGCCTCCAAAGGCTCATGTATTGAATGTCTTGTCACCATGGAGTAGAACTGTTTCAAAAGATTATAAAGTTATCCTTTTGGGGAGATGCATATCACCAGTAATAGGCTTTGAGGTTTCAAAAATCAGGCCTCTCTCTCTCATCCTGAGGAACAAGATGCAGCTGTCAGCTACTGCTCCAGTGCTGAGCATGCTTCCATGTCCCAAAGACGATGCTAATGGACTAACCACTGAAGCTGAAAGCATGATCCCAAATAAAGTACTTTTCAAGTATTATCGTAGTCATGGAGTCTCTTCACAGCAACACAGCAGTTAAGAAAACAGTTTTCTTAGTTATTATCTTTCTTTTTCTTTTAAGTAATGTTTTAGATAATTTTCTTGTCCCTCTGATCAAATATTTATTAAGAAGCAGCTTAAGGAAGAAAGTTTATTTGAGTGTCAGATTTGAGGGAATACATCTCATCATGGAAGGAAACAAATAAGAGTAGGAGCATGGGACCATAAAACCAGGAAAAGGAAAGAGCATAGAACCTGGTGCTGGGCCAAACAATACTCAAGGCCCATTCCAGTGAAGAACTCCCTCCAGGAAGGACATATGATAAAATTCACTGCTAATTTTTGGTGAAATGTTGAAACACAGATGAGGTACATTTTATATTAAAACCACAGGAAGTAGTTATGAGCCATAAATTACAGAAGTGGTCCTCAGCCTGTGTGTCATGACCCTTTCAGGGGTTGACTGATCCTTTCACAGTGGTCTCATATCAGATATCCTGCATTTGAGATATTTACATTTCAATTTATAACAGCAGCAAGATAGCAGTTAGGGAGTAGCAGCAACAATTATTTTATAGCTGGACAGTGGTGGCATATACCTTTAATCCTCAGTACTCGGGAGGAAGAGGCAGGTGGAACTCTGGGAGTTCAAGTCCAGCCTTGCCTATAGAATGAGTTCAGTTCCAGGACAACTAGTACTGAAGAGAGAAACCTTGTCTCAGAAAAAACTCAATAATAGTGATGATGATGATAATCATGATGATGATGATGATGGTGGTGGTGGTGGTGGTAGTGGTGGTGGTGATGGTGATGATGATTGGTGGTGGTGGTGTTGGTGGTGATGGTGATGATGATGGTGGTGGTGGTGGTGGTGGTGATGGTGGTGGTGATGGTGGTGATGGTGATGATGATGGTGGTGGTGTGGGGGTGGTGGTGATGGTGATGGTGGTGATGGTGGTGACTGGGAGTCACAACAACATGAGGAGTTCACAGAAGTATGAAGATTAAGAACCACTACTCCAGGGGTACTCAGTAATAGGAGATGATTCAGATTGTAAAATAGTTATGCTTATTATGTTCAAGGAATAAAAATGTTTGATGACAAATTTAGTTTAAGTACTAAAAGCTATAAAGCTACCTTAGTTGAATTTCATTTCTGAGAATCAAACACTGACAACAAATTACTAAGTTAGGAATGGGTTTATTTAGCTTGGATATCCTGAGTCATCATCCATCACTGGTGAAATCATGGCAGGAATTCAAGGCAGGAACCTAGACACAGGAACACAAATAAGAACTCTATGTACAGACTTGTACCAGGGTTCAGATTTTGTATCATTCTTAAATCACTGAACATTACGTGCCCAGAGGTGATATCTTCCACAATAGGCTGGACCACCCATATCAATCAGAATCTAGAAAATGCCCCCACAAACTTGCCTACGGACCACCATTTTCTCAAATGAAATTTTCTCTTCCTAAATGATTCTAGTTTATATCAGGTTGACCAAAAAAACAAAACAATAAAACGAAACAAAAAAAACAAAAAAATAAATAAAATGAAACAAAAAAACAAAGAAACAAAACAAAACAAACAAAAAAACGAACAAGTAGCATAATGAGTTATAAGAAAAAGTAATGTGACAGTTAAGGCTGCCACACAGCCCTCAGGACACAAAGCCTTCCCAGAGAGAGCTGGTCTACCAGGTGTGCTCTCACTCCTAAGATATCAGGTCCACAGGTCCACAGGCCCACTGGAGAGACAAGCTCCAGTCACAGACAGAAAGACCAACTAACATCAGAGAAAACCAGATGGCAAGAGCCATGTGCAAGAACATAAGCAACAGAAACCAAGACTATTTGGCATTGTCAGAACCCAGTTCTCCCACCACAGCAAGTCCTGCATACCCCAACACACCAGAAAAACAAGATTTGGGTTTAAAAAATCTCAGGATGATGATAGAGGACTTTAAGAAGGACATAAATAACTCCCTTAAAGAAATACAGGAAAGCAGGTAGAAGCCCAAAAAGAGGAAACACAAAAATGTCTTAAAGAGTTACAGGAAAACACAAAGAAACCAGTGAAGGAATTGAATAAAACCATCCAGGAACTAAAAAGGAAAATAGAAACAAAAAAGAAATCACAAAGGGAGAAAACACTGGAGATAGAAAATCTAGGAAGGCAGCTTCTAGTTGACGCCTGAACCTTGCTGATCCCGGACCACAGCTCCCTGCTCCCAAATCCCATGGGAGAGAGAGCTGATCGCCCAGATGTGTGGTCAATCCTGAGACTGCGGGGCAGGAGAAACCCCACTTCTGCCCACCTTTGCCCACATTCCTGGCCCAAGAGGAAACTGTATAGGGCCTCTGGGCACAGGAAGATAGGGGCAGTCAAGCTGTAGGAGCCCTGCAGTCTAGACTTCACCCGGATCTGAATGGACCCAGTCAAACAGCTCCCTGCACCCAAATCCCATGGGAGGGAGAGCTAGACCTTCAGAGGGACAGACACGCCTGGGAAAACAAAGGAGACTATTCTCTGCCCACATTTCTGACTCTAGAGGAAAACACCTAGTGCCATCAGGGCCCCCTGCACACAGGGACCAATAAGAAGTAGGGGCAGGCCCTTCTGGTTGCTGACGGAGAGCTGAAACAGAGCCCTGAGGAAGGACTTCAGGCCCAAGACCAGAGGTAAGACCAACTGTTTTGCTCCAAGCAACCTGCCTGGTGGACTTTTCAGGAACACCTGAAAGCCAGTGGAAAGCAGAACACTCTGTTCCCATATCTGGCTGAAAGAAAACAGGAAAACAGGTCTACAGCACTCCTGACACACGAGCCTATAGGATGGTCAAGTCACTGTCAGAAGTAGCAGAACAAGGTAACACCAGAGACAACCTGATGGCAAGAGGCAAATACACCAAATACACAAAACAAAGAAAGAATATTAAAAGCAGTAAGGCAAAAAGGTCAATTAACATATGAATGTAGACTTATCAGAATTAAACCAGACTTCTCAACAGAGACTATGAAAGCTAGAATATTCTGGACAGATTTTATACAAACCCTAAGAGAACAGAAATGCCAGCCCAGATTACAATATCCCACAAAACTCTCAATTACCATAGATGGAAAAAAACAAGATTTTCCATGACAAAATCAAATGTACACAAAATCTTTCCACAAATCCAGCCATACAGAAGATAATAGATAGAAAACTCCAACACAAGGAGGGAAATTACACCCTAGAAAAAGCAAGAAATTGATCTTCTTTCAACAAACCCAAAGGAAGATAGCCACAAAATATAATTCCCTAATCTCAAGCTATATTACACAGCAATAGTGATAAAAAACTGTATTGAATGGGTACAGAGACAGGAAGGTAGATCAATGGATTAGAATTGAAGTCCCAGAAACAAACACACACACACACACACACACACACACACACACACACACACACACACACACACGTGTATGGTCACTAATTTTGACAAAGGAGTTAAAACCATGCAGTAGAAAAAAGACAGCATTTTCAACAAATGGTGCTGGTTTAACTGGTGGTCAGCATGTAGAAGAAGGCAAATTGAGCCATTCTTATCTCCTTGTACAAAGCTCAATCAAGTCCAAGTAGATCAAGGAACTCCACATAAACTAGATACACTGAAACTAATAAAGGAGAAGGTGAGGAAGAGCCTTGAATACATGGGCATATGGAAAATTATCATGAACAGAACACCAATGGCTTATGCTCTAAGATCATGTATTAACAAAAGGGAAATACTAAAATGGCAAAGCTTCTGTAAG